>NW_006408546.1:13792734-13795052 GCF_000296735.1 Chrysochloris asiatica | reverse complement strand
ATCAAGGGAGAAGAGCAGAGAGCGGGACCCTACCCAGAGAAGCAGTGATGCCTGAAATGGAGCCAGAGATGATGATGTGGAGCGATGGAGCAGCTGGAGACTTTAGATCCAGAGAGGGAGAGCGATTGAGAGCTAAAGACCTGGGGGGCACGGGGGAAGGATTGCATGGAGGGGATTGTAACCATGGCAATGAGATGATATATGACAGAATGAATGTAAAACCAATGTTCTCCCATGTAAACTACCACATAATTCACAATAAAACATTAAAAAAAAAAAAAAAGTAATGAAGAAAAATCTAAACAGGGCTCAGATGCTGGGAAAGGCTGAGAAGCAATACCAAGGAAAATTCCCAGAAATCTGCACGAAACCCCTTAAATTATAGACTGAATATTGATTTGCTAATGCAAAGAGTAAATTTTATGAAGATAGGCTAAGAACTTCCATGGTAAAAATAACTACTGTAGAACTTTAAGGTGATTACAGTAGTTATATTATCTTTGAGTCAGTTCTGACTCATAGTAACCTTGTATAGGGTTTCCGAGGTTGCAATTTTTTTTACAGGAGCAGAAAGTCTTTGAAGAGACTGGTAGATTCGAACAGCTGACTTTGTGGTTAGCAGCCCAACTCGTTAACTACTACACTAAACTAGGAGATTAAAACTATTATGAGCTCAAAGATATAAAGGCATGAAGACAAAGAAATGCAAGATTTAGAAAAAGATAAAAATTGAGCAAAATGTCACTGAAACAAATGTCCCATGCAGAATTCCAACTAATGTATGTAGGAACTCCCTAGCAAGCAGAAAGTATATAATCTGTACCCAGTAAGTGTGGACTTTGAAGTGACATCCTTTAAAGAGTGCAATATGGAAAAGCGGCAAGGGAAGTACCATTCAGTGCAGAAATCTAACAAACAAAATCTCAGATAGGTGATCAATGTTAACATCAACAGTGATGAATCATGTTGATGGTATGTACACCTTTAATATGATGTAATGAGAATAGCACTATACCTCTATGATCTTCTTCAAGAACTCACATAATCATGGGGAAAAAAACATCAGACAGAAACTGAGGTACATTGCACAATTCCTCAAAAAAGTTAAGGTTATCATTAATAAAAGTCTGAAAGACTATCATAGCCAAAAGGTGTCAAAAGAAGCATGATGGGAGAACAAACAAAATGGCAGATGGGGGGAAGTGCAGTAAAGGAGCTTCTCCAGCAACAACACAGAATACCCGACCAAGCAGACTCAGAGGATGGTCCCAGAACTCTGAACCACATATACAGGATTATTTAGAAGGTTGGAAGGCTTACAGCTGGGGGAATTTGTGGCAGAAGCAAAAAATCTATTGCTTTCTAATTCAAGATGCTCAGCTGCTCAAGGAACCACCATCTAGGGTGAGACCAAGCGGGGGGTAAGGATCAGAGCGGCCACAGACTCCTGGCAGAACCACAGAGATAAAGGTGTGGACATTCTTCTCTTTTGTTAGCTGTTCACTGGTCCCTTGCTGTCTGTGCACCTCCATTCTGGTGACTACAGGGGTGCCTGAGCTAGTGGGCACCCTCAGAGGGTTATACTATACAGCCGGTCCTGAACTGTTTACAACTAGAAAAAAAGGCCTGAACAGGGATTGTGGAGTGGGACAAGCAGACAAAAAAGGAAATAGGCCAAAAAATTCTGTCCTAAATTATGTCAAATCGACCAACAGTGGTATCTTGAAATTTCTCAAGAAGAAGAGTGAAAAGGGAAGCCCATTTCCTGATCACATCTACCTGGAGGCAATCAGAAAGCATAAAAAATACCAAAATACATACTCATCTGAGTATTAAGGCCACAGATAACCCCTGAAGATGCCCAAAAAACAGAAGCAGATGACCATATCTGCAAATGTCCAGAAATGAGATAAATGAGCTGAAAGTAGACCTACACTCCATACTGGAAGATGGGCAGGCTTTGGAAATGCCTGAGAAGGAATTCAGAAAAACGATTATTAACATGTATCAAAACACTATACAACGGAGTTGAGAAAAATAAGGAAGACGTCAGGAAGGCACTACAGGAACAACCAAATAAGATAGCACAGCACTGGAAACAATTCAAAACCTATAAAAAGAGGTCCAAACAATTAATAATAGAATATCAGAAATGGACAATACACTGCAAGGGCAAAGGAGGAGAATTGAAGAGATAGAAGCCAGAACTAGTGAGCTAGAAGATAAATCTCTCAACACTACACAGATAGAAGAACAAAGACGAAAAAGGATAAAAAAATCTGAAGAAGGCCTAAGATTCATATTGTATAACATGAAGA
>NW_006408546.1:13781941-13790778 GCF_000296735.1 Chrysochloris asiatica | reverse complement strand
GTTTATTTGTTTGTATGTTTTTTAAAAAGCTAAATTGGATAGAGAGAAATACTGTTAACTGATGGTACATGGAGGGGATTATAATCAATGTAATGAAACAAGGTATATGATTTGCTGAATGTAAAACTGATGACATGCCCTGTAAACTTTCACTCAATCCACAATAAAAACCTTAAAAAAAAAAAAAAGAAAGAAAGAAAGAAACATGATGACTAAATGTAATATAATATACCCTTCTGTATGGGATACTGAACTGAAAACAGGTAACAGGTAAAAACTAAGAAATCTATATAAAGGACTTCAATTAAAAAGAGAAAAACATGCAAATACTAACAAAACAAAAGTTGTATAGCAATATTAACATCAAACAAAATGAGTGTAAGACAAAAATCATTATAGCAATAAAGAATTTCATAAAGATAAATGTTCTCTTCAATGGCCTTCATAGCAAAGTGATTATAAATCAGGCTACTAATCTCGACTATTTGTCATCAGTTCAAAACAACCAGCGGTTCCGTGGGAGAAAGAAGAATTCTGTTCCCATAAAGATTGACAGTCTCGGAAACGTTATACAGGGTCATTATGAGTCAGAACCAATTCCATGGCACATTATCACTCACACCATGGGACAAAGATGAGGCTTTCTGCTCTTGTTAAGATTTGCAGGCTCAGAAGCCCTATACACAGAACTGACTCCATAGTACAGCAACCACCGCCACCACCACCATTCCACGTTGTTGTTGTTGCTAAGTGCTATCAATTTGGTTCCAACTCATAGCAACTATGAATAGGGGTTCCAAGGATAATCTGGTGGGTCTGAACCTCCAACCTTATGGTTAGCAGTCTAATGATTATTCTACGACACCAAACCAGGACTCCCCACCATTCGATAATATAAGCTCATATGAGAGAGCTTCAGAGAGTCCCTGAAAAAAAATTCCATTATCTTTTAATCCCATTTTTCAACAAACTTGTATGTACCTAATAGTAATTACAAAATAAATAGATGGATAGACCTATGTGGAGAAAATGACATCACTACCACAAAGGATAATTTTAAACAAATTTATCTGTTAGAAAATATCAAAGATACGAAAAAAATTGATGGACAAGACCTGACACCACAACCATTAAACTGAATCCAATCGATAAATATGAACAGCACCTCCAACAATTTGAAAATACAAATGGAACATACTATCTTATCATGCTAGGAGACAAAGAAAATCAACAACTATCATGTAATTGGCATCCTATAACCATATTTCTAACAATAACAATAAAAGTCATTTAAAATACATTTTTCTTATTGTGGCTATATATATATATAACATAAATTTGCCATTTTAACTTTTTAAGTACACAATTCAGTGGCATTAATTACATTCAGTTACTGAGCAACTATCACCAATATCTTTTCTAAAACTTTTAAAAAGTATTTTTTATTGTGTTTTCAGAAAATTAGGTTCTCATTTATTTTGAAAACCTCAAAAAAAAAAAAAAAAAAAAAAAACCTTAACAATTTTTATATATATTGTTCAGTAACATTACATTTTTTTACAATGTGTCAGAATTCTCATTACTTCCTTTCTGCTTGTTCGTTTCCATTCATCTATCTTCCCTGATCCCCTCCCCCTTACCTTCTCATCTTTGTCTGTGTTAAGTATAATGGAGTAAGTTATAACTCACAGTGACCCTGCAGCGGGTTTTCAAGGAATGGCAGGTAAATTTGATTCACTGACATTGAGGGTTACCACTCCTGACTATTATGACCAGGCACACAATAGAGAGCTCTTAGCTCGATGGGTGACAAAGATCAACTAGCACACAAGAGCTAATTTTTCCATCAGTCTTTAAATTAAGATAAAAACTACTGACAATTTCATGAAACGAATCATAACTGGGGGTAAGTCTTGGATTTACCAACACAATTCCAGAGAGTAAGTTCCAATCAAAAACAGTAGCTTTGGAGGGGTTCTGTTAGACCAGTTATATACAAGGTAGAGAGGTCAGCTCAGAAAGTTATGACAACTGTTTTTTTGGAATTCCAAAGGAGTATTTTTGATTTCCTTAAAGGACACAGGATAATCACAGAAGCTTATTCTAAATAAGTTTTAAATAAACTGAAAATGGCATTGGTGAGAAAACGGCCAGGAAAGTTACAAGGAGTTATTTCTATTTCCCATCATGATAATGCACCAATTCATTCTTCAAAGGTAGCAAGGACTGTCCTCCAAGAGTTTGTTGTGAAACCTTACTCCACTCACCCTTCAATCCTGATCTTGCCCCTTCAGACTTACCCTCATATTTCCCTATGTGTGTGGCTTATTTCACTTAGCATAATGTTTTTTACGTTTCCTCCATGTTACAGTAGCATAGTAATAGAACGCCACTCCTTTATATGGATTAATATTCTATGTTATTATATGCCACATTTTGTTTATGCTTTTATCTGTTGATAGAAAGGTTGCTTCCATCTTTTGGCTACTGGAATAATGCTGCAATGAATTCTGGCACACAGTAGGTATCTGAGTCTATGCTTTTAACTCTCTGAGGATTATAATACTTATGAGTGAAATTATAAGAGAACACAGTAATAGTTATGTTTAATTTTTTTGAGGAACTGCCAGACTGTTTACACAGTGGATGTATCATTTATGTTACTGCCAGCAACACATGAGATACTCTCCACATTCTAACCAATACTTGTTTTCTGCTGGCTTCCCTTTCCCTATTTAAGGAGACCTTAAAGTGGTATCTCATTTTAATTTTGAATACCATTTCCCTAATGACTGCACTGTAGGATTAGCACTGGACTGCTACCCACAAGGTCAGCAATTCAAAGCCATCAATCACTCCTCAAAAATCCTATACAGGGTCACTGTGAGTTGGAACTGAATGGACAGCACTTAACAACAATGACTAATGATGCTGAGCATCTTTTTCACATACTCTTTGGCCATTTGAATGAACACCTTTGGAGAAATGACTGACTATTCAAGTCCTTTCTTCACTGGGTGGTCTTTTTAGTTTTAAGAATTCTTTATAGATTCCAAGTGCTAGGCCCTTATATGAGAAATGATTTGCAAACATTTTCTCCTATTCTATAGGATGTCATTCACTTTCTTGATGATATTCTTTGATGCACAGAAGTTTTACATGTGATGATGTTTCTTTAGATATCGATACATTTGTTATCATATCCAAGAACAGTCAAATCCAAGGTCATGTATGAGTTATACAATTTCAGCCCTTACATTTACTTCACTGACCTATTTTGAATTAGTTTTTTTATATGGTGTAGGGTAAGGACCAACTTCATTCTTTTGCATGTGGAAATCCAGTTGTCCCATTACTATTTGTTAAAGAAACTGTTTGCTTTGGACTTGATACACTAGTCAAAAATAAATTGGTCAAAGATGCAAGGACTTGTCTCAGTGCTCTCAATTCTATTCCATTGGTCCTTATGGTTACCATTATGCCAATATCACATTGTTGTTGTTTTTTTTATTTTAGCTTCGCAGTAAGTTTTGAAACCATGACATGCAAGTCTCCCAACTTTGCTTTCCTTTTTTCAATATTGTTTTGGCTATTCAATACTTGCAATTCCATATGAATTTTAGGATCCACTTACTCATTTCTGGGGGGAAAAAGAATGCTGGAATTTTGACATGCAGTGTGTTGAATCTATACATCACTTTGGAGAGTACTTATATCTTAATAAAAGTAAGTCTTCCAATCCAAAGTAAGCAAAACAAAGTGCTCTCGTTTCTACAGATTATTCCAGTTTTATTTAAGAACTGAGAGTCAACAGTATAGTTCATATTTTCCTGCAATATCACAATTCAAGTGTATCAACTTTTATTCTGTCTACCTTTTCATTGTCCAGTTTTTGCATGCATATGAAACAACTAAAAAGACATCTTTCCTTTTAAAAATGTAAAGAGAAGAGGTCTTTTGTTGCTTGATTTCTTGACTGCCATTTCCACAAATGGTCAATTTTGATCCAATCAGAATAAGATCACTGAAAACTTTCCAAAAAAAAAAATTTCAGTTATTATAATGCAGTTTATAGGTCTAGCTGTTAAGTATTTTTTTTCTACTATGTTCAGGCATAATCCATACAGACAGCTTGCTGATTTATTATTATTAAGTGCTTTAAGCTGTCTTCATTTTTGGCAAAACTGTGTCATCTGCATATCACAAACTGTTAGTAGTTAATGAGTTTTCCTTCAATATTGTTGCCGTGTTCATCATATAGTCCAGCTTCTCAAGATCAACTCTACTATACATCTTTTTTCAATTTTGAACAACATATTCTCTCCCCTTGTTTTGTACAAAAAACTGTCTCTTGATACATGAACAAATTCCACATGAATACAATTAAGTGTTACAGGATGCCTTATCTTCATATTACTCATAATTTGTTACAATCCAAGCCAATGACTTCCCATAGTTGGTAAAACACAGGTAAACATCTTTCTGGTACTCTCTTTTTTCAGCCAAGACCCACCTGATTAACAGTAATACCTTTTGTACATGTCCTCTTTTGAATCCAGCTTGAACAATTTCTTGTCAATGTATGGCATCAGTCATTTTTTTAAAAATTTTTTCAGAATTTGCTAGCATGTGATACTAATGATATTCAATAATTTCTACATTTCATTAATCATCTTGCTCCATTCAGCTGACCAATGTTGTTAAGCACCGTCAAGTAGGTTTCACTCATAGTGACCCTTGTCTAAGGTTTCCAAGGAGTGGCTTGGTGGGTTTGAAACATCGAACTTACTGCTTATCCTACAGTGCAACATCAGGACTCCATTCAGTTGACTAGGTACCTGTTTTCTAAATTTCTTCACAGACAAATTAGTGCTTCCAGCATCGGTGTTCTGTCAATCCCTGGAACCTGTGCAACTTGAACTTCTTCCTTTTAGTTCCAGCACTTCTTAAACTGAATGGATGGATGTCAACCAATTCTTTTTGGTACAATAACTCTGTACATTAGTATTTGTTCAATGAGTCCTACTGTTAATTCAATTTTTGCCAATACAATCCTTCAGTAATGCAACTTAAGGTTTTTGTTTTCTCTTCAGTTCTTTTAGCTTGAGAAATTCTGAATGTCTTCTTCCCTTTTGGTTTTCTAATGCCAGGTCTTTGCACATGCCATCATCATACTACTATACCTTGTCTTCTCAAGTCACTCTTTTGAAATCTTCTCTTCAGCTTTTATCATTTATTTTGTTCACTTTCTTGCCCAGTAGGACACATAAGGCACAGTTACCATCATTTTGCTTCTATTATCTTAGAATGATAGCATCCTACTTACGTATGTGCTCGTGTCAGACGGCAATGTGTACCTACCTGCTTGTAACTGAAGAAAGGTTCAATGGCTCCCAATCAGTGTTTAAAGCTCTTTTATGGGGTAGTGCATCCCATAGGTGTTATTATGTAAAACTTTTGTTTCTTTTGGCTATTATAAGGTGAGGGAAGCCTTGAAGTACATTTTCAATTTCCTGTGTGTTATCTGAAAGTTGTGTTTTGGGTGATGATGATGTAATTTTCAACTGAACCTTTTCAGGCACAATATTGTATAAGGAAGTGTTGAGTTATACTAATTTTACTGTATGTACGTTTTGTTCCATCTTCAAGGACTTCTATTCTGGTTTATGAACTATGAGTAGTTCTTTTACAATAAAAATTCTTTCATTTTGTCTCTATTTTTACAGGAGGCTTGAATTGTGAAACTTTGGTCATTGAGCATCCTATTTCTTTGGAGGTATGGTATTGATATTATACTACTTTTGCAGAACCTGGAATTTTTACTAAAGCATTATTCTTTTGGACTCATTGAAGGACAAAGAAATTCTACATTATCTTTTCTCTATCCAAGAATGAGGAAAAGTCTAAGGAAGAGTGTGATGAAGATATCTCAGATAAGCTTACCTACCTTGTGAAATCTAAAGTTCATTCTGATGAAAACAGCAAATGACAATGACATGGCATTAAACTGCTTTGGTAGTTGATGATGTCCAGGATTAAAGTGAAGAAATTGAAAGTGAATTGTGCAAAATCCTTTAAAAATACAATACGATCTCAGGTCAATATGGCAAAGTTTTCCCAAACTTTACTAATGATTTAGAAAAGAGATTTTGGAAATTACAATGAACCAAACAAATCTTTGTGAGCCAGGAATGCACAAGATGATATTAAGGCAGGAAGTGAGGATGCTAAGTAAAAACTGGTGGAGGCAATATAGTGGCATTCACTGTTAGACACAATGCTGATGGGTATACACATCAAGCTGGAGCTCAGACATTACTGGTTTAGTGATTCTCTCTTGAGTGTTACTTTTGTTGCAGAACGACTTAATAAGATTCAAGAAACTCTAAAACCATGCATTGCAATGACAATTCAGAAGCCATGAACAAAGGAGAACCTGGCTGCAACCAGCTTAACAAATAGCTCCCAATTTATCAGTGCTCTCAAGTCACCTATAAGAAGAGTGGTGGTGGTGGTGGTGGTGGGTGTGCGCTGTGGAGTCGGTTTCTACTATCAGCAACCCAGATTCGGGTTTCCAAGGCTATAAATCCTTACAGGAGCAGAAAGCCTCCTCTTTCTCCAGAAGAACCACTGGCAGTTTCAAACTGCTGACCTTGAGATTAGTAATCACTACACTACCAGAGCTCCTAAAGGAGTGAATGTGGCATCAAGTGTCATGGAGGCTGAAGAAGGCATGGTACCACTCAAAGACCATTCAACAATAAAGCCTTGTGTGCCAATGAGGCCCGTTAAACTCAGGTGAAAAGTTTGGTGTTTGGCTGACTGACTTTGTAAAGAAATTTGAAAACAGGTGTACACACTGATTCATCTCTCTCCCTTTGTGGTGACAGTGTTGTACTTAGAGTATGTCATTCATGTAACCAATCTTATAGGTTCATTGCCTTCTAGTTTTTTCACATCTGACTGTATGCTGCAGGCACAGTGAGAGCTATTATAGAGAGAGGTTGCCAGAAATTAACAGGAAAGATCAACTAGACGACAGAGAATTTGTTTCTTATGAAAGGATGTGTTCCACAATCCAAAGATTATTATTAGTGTCAAAAGAAAGATGGCTCCTCCTCAATAATCCCTTACTCACCGCCCCCAAAATAGTTGCAGAATACAATGTAATTATGGGAGGATTGAATCGCTTTGACCAGAAGAGCCAGAGGTATGCAACCAAGAGGTATGGAAAGGCACTCTCTCAAATGATGGCATCAACTACTTTATTTTCTAATTGACCATGGTAATTTAAAGTTTTACAATGTGAGCTTAATGTACTAAGGGGGCAAATGTGAGCAACTTTTCTTCAGGCTTGCTCTCATTAGGCAGCATATTGTGGACTGGAAAATCAAAAGCAAAGGAAGACTCTCCTTTCTTGTAAAGAACAAGACAGGAGGAGAAAGAAGGCTGTGCCAAATGGCATATGGCTCCAACATGCTGGAGAACATTTACAATCAAGAGATCTAGAAAGTGATGCAGAGAACATAGCACTAAGAAGGAAATTCACACAATATATGCAGTCATTGCAAGGTGTTTTGTGTAATCCAATCTTTTAAAATGTTGCAGAGAATAAAATAAAAATTGCTATAATAAAATGATTTTTTTTCATGCCTCATTCCACCAATCAATCCTACTAGAGGTCCAACGGAATGCACGTGTCTAATATGTTGTTGTTGTTAAGTGCCACTGAGCAGGTTCTGATTCACAGCGACCAGTATAGGGTTTCTGAGGAGCAGGTGAGGTTGAACCGCCAACCTTGTGGTTCAAACTGACCTTGTGGTCCAGTGCATTATCCTACAGTGCCACATCACCAGGATTCTGTGTCTAATACAATCTGCATCCAAGTTTATGCAGCACAATGGGTTACGCATTAGGTTGCTAACTGAAAGGCCAAACTCTCCAGCCCCTCTGCATTACAAAGATTAAGTAGTTTACTTCCACATAGATTTAGGTCCTCGCAAACCCTACAGAACAGGTCTACTCAGTCCGATAGCGTTGCTATGAGCTGAAATCAATTCATCTGCACTAGAATAGGTCTGGTTTATATTGTTGTTGTTATTAAGTGCTGCTCAGTCAATTCTGACTCATAGCAAACCTGTATAGAGTTTCTAAGGAGTGATTAGTGGGTTTTAACATTCAACCTTGTGGCTAGCAGTCCAGTGTTTATACTGCAGTGCCATACCAAAACTCACTGTTTATGTTACCTATAATTTTTGTTAGGTTCATGTTAACTAACAAAAATTTTTAAATACTCAAGGATTTAGCATACATTCTACTATTGGGAAAAACATGCTACCAACAAAAACTTACTATCAAACAACCAACTCAGTCATCAAAGGGTGAGGCAAGCTTCAAAGTCTCTTCAGGCGTCCATTTTGGTCTTTTCCTTTTTAAAAAACAAAAAACAAAAAACAGGACTTCCGGTTTGACATGGCGGCCAGATGGCACGGACAGCAAGAGACGCCTATCTTCTGATCCTATTAATAATAATTACAATGAAACAAGAATAACAATGCCTAACAAGAAACAACATTATCGAAACATGTCCAAAAGCAGAAGAGGCCAGCAGATGCAAATGAGCTGGAGACAGACAAAAGCTTTATAGAGGAGGAGGAGCAGGTTTTGGATATGCCTGAGAGGGAATTCAGAAGAATGATATGGAAACAAATTCAAATACTCCAAAAAGGGGATGAGGAAAATAAGGAAGAAGTAAGGAAAATACTGCAAGAACAATCTAACAGGACTGACACAGCATTGGAAACAATTCAAAACCTGCAAAAAGATGTCCAGGTGAT
>NW_006408546.1:13779999-13781708 GCF_000296735.1 Chrysochloris asiatica | reverse complement strand
AAAGAAGTCCACAAAGGAAATAGTTGAAGAGCTTCTGGAAGAAAACTTCCCTAACATCCTGAAAGACGAGAAGATAAACATTCAAGAAGCCCAGCGTACCCCAGTAAGGATAGATCCCAAAAGAAAGTCTCCAAGACATATAATAATCAAGTTCTCCAAAACCAAAGACAAGGAAAGAATACTAAAAGCAGCCAGGGAGAAGAGAAACATAACCTATAAAGGCAAACAGATTAAGCGCTAACTATTCAGAACAAACAATGCAGGCAAGAAGGCAATGGGGAGACATATACAAAACCCTGCAAGAAAAAAACTGTCAACCAAGAATCGTCTATCCAGCAAAACTATCAATCAAATATGATGGTGCAATCAAAACATTCCAGAATAAACAGAATCTGAGGGAATTTATCAAAACCAACACAGTACTTCAAAACATCCTAAAGGGAGTTCTGTGGACAGAGAACCAACAAGAACAAATGACAAACAGAGACTGACAAGTATGGCAACACCATCTGGAACACAGCCAACAGAAAACAGAGACCAGAATGGAACGAGACTACAACAATAAACTCAAGAGAGCCCAGAGATCAACTGAAGGATGTAAACATATCAATGTCAAAGAAGGGAAAAACGCAACAACAGAAGCCCAGGTGGTAGAGATACCAGGTAACTCACAGCTTGCAATGGAGTATTCCTAAATGCAGAGAAAAGTTATTAGACTACAAGGTAACCCCAAAGAAAGTTAAAACCCCACAACATATCATGAAAATGAATTCCCAAACAGAACAAATGAACAAAGAAACTAGGAAGAAACCGACCAGAATCAACTCAAAAAACACAAACCCAATACAAGAAGGAAAGCAGAACCAAAGAACAAACAACAGCACCAAAAAAGTAACATGACAGTAATCAATACATACTTATCAATAATTACAATGAACGCCAATGGACTGAATGGACTAGTGAAGAGACAAAGAGTGGCAGAATGGATGAAACAACAAGATCCATCAATATGCTGCTTGCAAGAGACACACTTTGCACACAAGGACAAAAACAGACTCAGAGTCAAAGGATGGAAAAAATTTTACCAAGCCAACTCCAGCAATAAACAAGCAGGAATGGCCATACTAATCTCCGACAAAGTACACAAAGTAGGACACTAATCTCATGCTCAAAGGGTCAATTGAGCAAGACGACATAACCATAATAAATATATATGCTCCCAACTAAAGAGCACCAAGATATATGAAGCAAACCTTAATGGAATTGAAAAAAGAACTAGATTAATCCACAATTATAGTAGGAGATTTCAACACACCACTCTTGAAAAGGGATAGAACAACCAGAAAGAAACTTGACAATGCCACAGAAGAACTTAACAACACAGTCAACCAGCTTGACCTCATAGAGTATTTTATCCAACAATGGCACAATACACATTCTTCTCCAGTTGCGCATGGAACATTGTCCAGAATTAACCATGTGTTAGGCCACAAAGAAAGCCTCCAAAAATTCACAAGCATCAAAATAGTACATAGCATCTTCTCAGACCACAACGCTATAACACTAGAAATGAACAACAAGAAGGCCAAAGCAATAAAGTTGAATACATGGAAACTGAACAATACCCTAATGAAAAGTGACTGGGTAAAAGAAGAAATTAAACGTGAAATCACTAAGTTCTTAGAAACAAACGAGACTGAAAACACAAC
>NW_006408546.1:13777131-13777645 GCF_000296735.1 Chrysochloris asiatica | reverse complement strand
GAGAGTAAAAAGGGAACCCACAGACTAGGAAAAAATCTTTTGCAATGACATATCGGATAACGGACTCATCTCTAAAATATATAGGAGAATACTACAAATCTACAAAAATAAGACAAATAACCCAATTAAGAAATGGGCACAGGATATGAACAGAGACTTCACCAGTGAGGAGATCTGGGGAGCCAACAAACACATGAAGGCATGTTCACGATCACTAGCTATTAGAGAGATACAAATCAAAACAACAATGAGATATCATCTCACACCAATAATAACAACAAAGATCAAAAAAGTTGAGAACAATAAATGCTGGCGGGGATGCGGAGAGACTGGGATATTCCTGCATTGCCGGTGGGACTGCAAAATGGTCCAACCTCTCTGGAAAGCAATATGGCGCTTCCTCCGAAGGTTGAAAATAGAAATACCATTCGATCCAGCAATTTCTCTACTTGGTATTTACCCACAAGAAAAATGAGCCACAACACGGGAAGATATATGCACACCAATGTTCATA
>NW_006408546.1:13766076-13776811 GCF_000296735.1 Chrysochloris asiatica | reverse complement strand
AAGGGTGGAAAGTAAAGGCGGAGCACAGGGCAGGGAATAGACACAGGATAATTTGGGTATTGGGGAGGGGGACAATATACAAGTAGGGAGAGGGGAACGGAAGAACAAGGCAGATGGGAGAACAATTAGGCAGGTATGAATGAGCCAAATGGGACAGAAGTTAAAACGGATGTAGGCACAGCCTTGGAACAACAGGGCTCTGGGATGTAGACTGGAACAGGGTTGGAATGGGGAAAAGGGGGAATAATGTTGAGATACTTGGCTGACTTTTGAACCTTGGGTTTCCAACCATTATAATATAAAACAGTCACTGGAGGTAGAGGAAAAGGAATAGCCAGAAATATCACCATAGAAAGCTTGTAAGTCCGTCTTCTGCCTATAACCAATTGGAATACCTAAAATGGGCTACAATGTATCTAGTGAAGGAGACCTCATGAGGAGCCTCTGCATTACATTAAGACTTATAGAAGAAAGCCTGAACCACATCCAGACCATCAGAGAAGGGAAACTTTCCTCTTGAAAGGACAAGCAGACCAGCCTGGAGCAGCCAGAAAACCAGAAGACACTTCTTGAAAGAAGGACCTACAGGAAAAGTACAAAACAACAAGAGCAGTCCGACTGTGACCACAAGAACAAGCAAGCTGTCTGCCCAGGAGACACCAAGGCAAGTGGTTGGGTCCTCTCAGTGCAAACCCTCCTCCAAGACTAAGACGCAAGGGGAAAACACGTTCTGACTGGCGACCACGCACATCACCCATAAAGAGAAGTAACCGAAGAACATCAAAGAAGCAGTGAGCTAAGCCCTGCATCGTTCAGCAGACTATGGTGAGCCTGGGTGGAGACCTGGTCAGCCAGCAGTGAGGCAAGACCTGGGGACTCATGGGCTCAGAGTCAGTGACACATCCACAGAGGACTAGAGTGGAGACTGAAGCGACCAACTGATAAGAAGAGAGCAGACAGATGCAGGAACACCCATACCTGCAGATGATACCCACTTGCCATGGCTCCAATGATGGGACGAACAGAGCTCAACCCGAAGAAGACAGAAGAGGAAAAAAGCGTCATCAGACACAATTTGATAAACTGGACATCCACTTATAAATGCAGCAGTCCAAAAGAGGAAATAAATCCCTCCTCCAGAACTATTCCCACCCCCTCCACACAAAGAGTAGATAGGGATGGCCATATTGAGCATTGACTAACCAAAATGGGCGAAGGGATACAAAGGCAAGAAGTGACTGGCTTACAAGCTTTCAAGAGGGAACCTAGACCCACAGGGCGGGAGGATGGTAGAGTGTCCAGTGAGTAGTATCCGACGTGTCTAGGAAGGGCAGATGAAAAGAATTGCAGATGGGTCCCTTGGGAAGCAAGGGTGAATAATTGTTACCAGGACTAATTGTGAGGACTGGAAATGTAACGGTGGACATTTTATAGCAAGGAGGGGAGATATTAACCTTTTAGTCTAGGAGTGGAGGGCCCCGGGACCATCAATGGAGAAGAGCAGAGAGCGGATGTAGGCACCCAGAGGAGCAGTGAGGCCTGAGACTGAGACAGAGAGGATGACATGAAGAGAGAGGACGATGTGAAGAGATGTGAAGAGATGGAGTGGCTGGGGACTAGGGATCCGGGGAGGGAAAGGGGCTGTGTGCTGAGGACCGTGAGGGGCGGGTGGGTTGGACTGCAGGGTGTACCCTTTGGTTGGGTGATGGTGCGTGGACAGGATGGTAACTATGGCAATGAGACGATGTATGATGGAATGAAGGTAAAACTAATGTTCCCCCATGTAGACTATCATACAATACACAATAAAACATTAAAAAACAAAACAAAAAACAAAAACTGTCATTTGGGTGAAACTTTACATTGCAAATTAGCTTTCCCTTCAATCATTTATACATATTTTGTTCCATGACATCGGATACAATCCCTCCCACCATTTTTTATGCTATTTATTCCAGAATATATTTAGAGCACATATACAGAAATATCTTGTCAAATCTATTTTTTATTACTATAGCTCTATTCTCCTTCCCACTTTTGTTCAGTTTGACTCTCTATATATTCACTTGTAGATTATTGTTATTATTGCTATTACAGGACTGGATAACTAGGGTATTCATGTATTCACTTACATAAAGGGAAAGACAGTATTCAATAAGAGATGTTAAGTGCCACTGTGTTGGTTCCGACCCTTAGCTTGTCTTTTCCTCCTTGGCTTATTTTATTCCCTGATATCCAAACTGTTTTTCAAATTTAGTTCTAGTCTTATTCCCAAGCTGGACCTAAACACGTTTCTTGATCATACTCTTTTTGGCCTTTCCTGATCCGCTTATCACAAGAATAGGACTTAAGCTGAAATTAAAGAACTCAATCATCTTAATGTGTCATTAAGGGAAATATGGAATTTACTGTTTTCCAGATCTTCATAAATTATACCACTCATCATGATTGGCAAGAAAATAGCAGTGTAAGTTATAGAACAATCTAATACCTTAAGATCAGGTTTTCACACCCTCACAAAGACTGGCAGTTCCTAAAAAATAAGCCATTTTACTCTATCACAGTGCCAGTGAGTCAATTCCATCTCAGAGCAACCAGGCAAAGGGTTTTCAAGGCTGTAAATCTTTGTTGTTATTGTTGCTGTTGTTTTTAAGTGCCATCAAGCTGATTCTGACTCATAGTGACTCTGTATAGTGTTTCCAAGGAGTAGCTGGTAGGTTTGATATATCAACCTTGAGGTTAACAGTCCAGTGCTTTTCCTACAGCACCAAAGCTCCTTGAAAAAAACACTTAGGAGTGGAATTTCTGTCACAGTGTGGCATTGTGGATCAGCACTGGAGTGTGAACCACAAGGTTAGCAGTTCAAACCCACCAGTTGCTCCTCAGAAACCCTATACAGGATCTCTGAGTCAGAACCAACTCAAGCACACTTAACAATAACTTAAAGCTTAACAATTTGAAGAAATATCTGTTTTCCTAATGTGATAGTATAACATTTCTTTTAAAGTGACAACATTGTTGTTAGGTGCCACTGATTTTGTTCTGACTCACAACAAGTCACATGCACAACAAAATAAAACACTGCCCCATCTTGTGCCATTATCACATTATTTTACATTTTTGTACAGTTTTTAAATGTCTAACTTAATAGAAAGCAGGTAGATTTTCATATCTGTTTCTGCATTTAATACATGGCAATATGCACTGGACTGCTAGTGGCAAAGTCAGCCGTTGAATTCCACCAGTCACTCCATAGGAGATAGATGAGGATTTTTGCTCTCAGTTTTCAACCTCAGAAACCCTATATAGATCACTGTGAATCAGAATTCTGAGTGGAGGGAAATACGTCGTTTTGGCCTCACAGAGATTATGTTGTTGTTGCTGTTAAATGATTTCAACACATAGCAACCCTTACAGGTTTCTGAGGAGTAGCTGGTGGGTTTGAGCCACTGACCTTGTTGTTCACAGACTAGTGTTCATCCTATAGCACCATACGAGGAGTCCCAAACAGATAATATAGCTGTAAAAAAGGGAAAATATTAAGACTTTCAGAAACTGGCTATTCTTTTTCTATACTGCACCAAAATTCAACAAGCAATAGGTCCCCGAATATTAGTTGCAATGTGGAATCTGGGAAAATATTATCAATGAACTGTTTATATTATTAGGTTAAAATTAATTGGCCTAATCAAAAATCTAAGGAAAAGGGAAACAGCCCATTGTAGCTTTTTTCTCCAATTGTTTGGGGGACAGAAGGGGCTGACAAAGAACAACCTGAGGACTCTGCAAAGTACATAACAACATGAAGACTGGGAGAGAAACTAAAATTCAAAAACACCAATACAACAACAATAAATTTCCTTCTGGGCCCTCCCCATCACCACCACACCTCATGGTTTACTCTTGATTTTGACTTGAAGGCAGGCAGAAATAGAATAGTGTGTTACAGGCAGAGTCAGGAAAAAAATTCCAAGAGCAAAGGCAGGGAAAATGGGATTCTGAAAGCCAAGAGCATGGGTTTTGGGACTTTTTTCTCCTCTCCCGACCCTGTTCCAAAGCCAGTCTCCCAGTTGTGGCATTTCTTGCCAAACTGACACAAGAGAACATGCATGCAGGACTCAATAGAAAACTTTCCTTCTGGATAAAGGAAGCAGAAAGGGGGATGCTGTGGTGCAAAAAGTCTGTGTGTGTGGGGGGGGGGCGGAGTGTGAGGGAATATCCACTATATTTCTCTATCTACCACTTTACCCCAAAGACAAGCACAGTCATTCCCAAGCAGAACAAAACCATGGGCAACTAAAACTAAAGAGAAGCTAATCTTGCTGACTATAAGAACCAGGAAGATGGATTGCTGAAAAACAGAGGTGATATAAAGTCACAAGACAAAAGAGATAGAGATAGTAATCTATAATTTCAGGTATGACTCAATGTAAATAATGGGCGGACTCTCAAGCTGCATATATGCATGCACTACCCAAAGCATGATATCCATATGCCTACAAGATGAGTTAACATAACCATTATTCAAATTTACGCACCAACCACTAAAGTTAATGATGAAGGAATTGAAGAATTCCACCAAATTCTTTAGTGTGAAGTTGATCAAACATGCAATCAAGATGCACTAATAATTACTGGTGATCCAAATGCAAAAGTCTGAAACGAAGAGGAAGAATTAGTAGTTGGAAAATAGGGCTTTGGTGATAAAAATGATACTGGAGATCTCATGATAGACTTTTACAAGACCAATGACTTCATTTCAAATACCTTTTAACAACACCATAAACAGTGACTATACATGTGGACCTCCTCAGCAGATGAAACACATAGGAATCAAACTGACTACACCTGTGGAAAAACATGATGAAGACGTTCAATACATCTGCCAAAATAAGGCCAGGGACCTAACTGTGGAACAGACCATCAAATGCTCATATGCAAGTACAGCCTGAACTTGAAGAAGATTAAAACACATCTACACGAGCCTAAATATGACCTTGAGTAAGTATGTAAGTAAGTTTGTAACTACTACGCTATCTGAAATTAGCAATCATCTCAATAACAGATTTGATGCATTAGGCACTAATGATTGAAAATCAGAAGAGTTACTGGATGGCATCAAGAGCATCATACATGAAGAAAGTGAAAGGTCATTAAAAGGACAAGAAAGAAAGAAAAAACAAAGGGGATGTATGAAACAGACAATAATACACTGAAATGGCAAAAGGAGGTATTCTAAGCAACAGAAGTCTGAATTAGTGAGCTTCAAGATAACTCTCCCAATACTAGTATGCTAAAAAAAAAAAAAAAAAGGCAGGGGGGGCCCTCTGGTAACATAGTGATTACAAATCGGGCTGCAAACCTCAGGGACAGCAGTTTGAAACTACCAGCTGTTCCGCAGAAGAAAGATGAGATTTTCTGCTCCCGTAAAGATTTACAGCCTCAGAAACCCTGTACAGGGTCGTTATGAGTCAGAACCAACTCCACGGCACATAACAACAACAAAGAAGAGTGGAAAAATCCAAAGAAACCCTAAAGAATTGTGTGGGACACCAAGAAGAGGAATAACTTATAGGTCATCAGAATTTCAGAACAAGAGAATAAAAAGCATAGAGAAAACTGTCAAAGGGTTTTTGGAAGAAAACTCCCTAACATCATAAACGGCAAGAAACTAAGCACATAAAAAGCTGAACAAACCCCAAACATGATACATCCCAAAAGAAAGTCACCAAAAAAAAAAAAAAAAAAAATCTAAAACCAAAGATAAGGAAAGAATCCCGAAAGCAGCTTGGAAAAAACTGAAGCTACCTGGCAAAGGAGAACAAATAACACTAAACTCTGATTTCTCAAAAGAAACCATGCAGGCAAGAAGGATTACGATGACATATACAAAACTTGGGGAGGTTGTGGGGGAACCAACCAAGAACTATATACCTAGCAAAGCTGTCCCTCAAATACAATGGCAAAATTAGGACATTTCCAGATAAACAGAAATTCAAGGAATTTGAAATAACCAGACCAACTTTACAAAAAATATTAAAGGGTGTTTTCTGGATTAAGAACCAACAACAGCAGATGACAACCTGAGAGTAACATAATACATAACACCACTACATAGAACTCAATCCAGATAATAGAATATTTAAAGTAAAATAGCGAACAAGAACATAGGGAACAAGAGATATCAATTTATAATGAAGTCACCTACAACATCAGAAAGAAGTTTACCTCTGCTTTACTGACTACACAAAGGCTTTTGATTGTGTGGATCATGGCAAGCTATGGACAATATTGCAAAGTATGAGTATTCCAGAACACAATTCTGCTCAAGAGTAATCTGTACATGGACCAAGAGGCAGCTGTTGGAACAGAATATGGGAATACTGGATGGTTTAAAATTAAGAAAGGTGTATGACAGGGTTGTTATTCTTTCACCAAACTTATTCAGCCTGTATGCTGAGCAAATAATCTGAGAAACTGGGTTATATGAAGAAAACCATGGCATCAGGATTGGAGGAAGACTCATTAGCAACCTGCAATATGCAGATGATACAACAATTTTAAGTGAAGTGGACTTAAAATATTTACTGATGAAGATCAAAGATCACAGCCTTCGGTATGGATTGCATCATATGTAAAGAAAACAAAAATCCTCACCGCTGTACCAATAAACAACATTCTTATCAATGGAGAAAAGACTATAGTTGTCAAGGACTTCATTTTTCTTGGATCAACTATCGACACTCATGGAAGGAGCAGTAAAGAAATCAAGACCTTTTTAAAGTGTTGAAAAGTAAAGATGTCAGTTTGAGGACTAAGGTGTGCCTGACCCAAGCCATGGTATTTTCAATAACCTCATATGCATGTGGAAGTTGGACAGTAAATAAGGAAGACTGTAGCAGAATTGATGCTTTTGAGTTATGGTGTTGGAGAAGAATATTGAAAGTGCCACGGGCTGCCCATAGAACCAACCGGTCTGTGTTGGAAGAAGTGCAGCCAGGGTGCTCCTTGGAGACCAAGACTGCCAAACATCATCTCTCATATTTCGGACATATTGTGAGGAGAGACCAGTCGCTGGAGCAGGAGATCATGTTTGGTAAGGTGGAGGGTCAGAGAAAAAGAGGAAGACCCCCAACAAGATGGACTGGCCATGCACCAACAACAATGGGCTCAAACACGGTAATAATAGTGAGGTTGGCCCAGGATTGGGCAGTGTTTCGTTCTTCTGTGCAGAAGGTCACTATGAATCGGCACCAACTCAATGGCACCAAACAACAACAAAAAAAAAGAGCAAAAAGAGGGAATAGTGTAGATACAGAACTTGCAAATTATGAAGAAATAAAGATTTCAAGGAAAAATAAAAAGTTTCAAGTTGGCGACAGTTAATAAATTACAAGCCAACCACAAAGAAAATTAATACACCTTCACATAAAAATAAAAATCTGAAAGCTCTAGTAAACATTAGCATGACAAAAATGAAAATGAAAACCCACAAACTTAATGAAATCAGTGCAGAAAATTATGTGGAAGAAACCAGCAGTATTATACATGAAAAAACGTACAGCAAATGATAGCAATCAATTCATACCTATCAATCATTACAGTGAATGCAAATGGATAAAAAGCATCAAAAGCCAGACAGTAGCAAAATGGGTAAGAAAACATCCTTCAAAATAGATCAGCAAGAGACACATCAATAAGATGGAGGCAGCCTAAATGCCCATCAACATAAGAATGGCTAAACTTTGGTATATAAACACAATGAAATACTATGCAACTTTGAAGAGTAATGATGAAACCGCAAAACAATTCACAACATGATAAACCTGGAAGATATTATGCTGAGTGAAATTAGTCAATAACTAACATATCATATGAGACAAATATCATATGAGACCACTGTCATGAAAAGTTAAGAAACTAGATGGAAAATCTCTTAAGTATTGGGGAATTGGAGTCCTGGTGTGGTGCTGTAAGATAAGCGCAGGGCTGCAAAGTCATTTGAACCACCAGGTTGGCACTTCAAACTTACCAGACACTCCTCAGAAACAGTATACAGGGTTGCTAGGAGTTGGAATCAACTCAACAGCAGTCAACAACAAAATTGAGGAATCACACACACTTCAAAGCCCTAGTTTAAACCACCAGGATGGCGCTTCAAACTAACCAGACACTCCTCAGAAACCTTATACTGGGTTGCTAGGAGTTGAAATCAACTCAATGGCAGTCAACAACAAAATTGGGGCATTACACACATTTCAAAGCCCTGGCATGGCACTCTGGGGTAAGCACTGGACCAGTAACTGCAAGGTTGGTAGTTCAAACCCAAACACCTGCTCTCAGAAACCCTATACAGGGTTGCTATGAGTTGAAACTAACTCAACAGCACACAACAAAAAGTAACTCAAGTCCAAAGAAGTCTCAAAGGAAACTAAAAAATACTTAGAATTGAACAACAATGCATAACACCAAAAACTGGCACTAACCATCCCTCTCTCCCCCACAGCGCTCAGCTGGGTTCAATTATCCATACTGACAGTTATGAGGCTCATTAAGAAAATTAACAGGTTACAAGGCAGGATTAGAAAATGCTCAGGGAACAGTTCTTTAGTCAGGACAGGTCTCTCTCTGGTCGTGGGCTTCTCAGTCACGGGCCCCCTGGCCTTTGCTCTGCTCCAGAAATATTACAATGCTCTCAGGGCTACAGCCAAATGACCAAAAGACACTCCAATCCGTTACAACCCTTAGCCCGAAGAAACTCAGCTCTAGCTCCCTGAATCAGCAAACTTAACTTCATAATTAAGTGCATGGTCACCTCACTCCACAAGTCAGCCTCCTGCCCAAAGACACTCAGTTTACTTGATCCGTGGGATGAGAAGCCCACTGCTCTAGCTCTTGATTCTGCTGCTGCTTTTCTGCCACTACTCTGCTATCACAGCTGCCTCTTGGGTTGTGGCGGATCAATTCACAGGGATCTTGGGGTTCAAAGAACACACTACACTCATGGCTTTTCTTTTTCTTTGGTAGCAAGATCTTCTTCCTGCTTTATTTGAAGTCCTCATTAGAGTTCCACGTTCTCACAATTAGCCCTGTTAACAATCACTCAAAACTGAATTATACAATCTTTTCAGCATCGTCCCCCACCTTTTGTATCTAGATCAGGGAAACGCCCTTTGGTGGGAGTTACAAAGAAAATGGGTAGAAGAACCATATATTAAATAATTTACTGCATGGCAAGTATGTTGTTGTAGTTGTTAATTATCATGGAGTCGCTTCAGACTCACAGTGACCCTGATGATTGGCAGCCCGACTCGTAACCACTACGCTACCAGAGCTTGAATGGCAAGTATACAACACATAAAAATTTGTGGGTTGCAGCTTAATGCATGTAAGAAATTTTATAACACTAAATACATTAAAAATGAACGGTCTCAAATCAATTATATAAACTTCCACAACAAAAAACTATAAGAAGAGCTCATTAAACAGAAAGGAAGCAGAAGGAAGGATATGATAATAACTGAAAATCAATGAAATTGATTGAACAGATTAATAATGAAAAAGAATCAATGAAACCAAAACATTCTTTGAAAAGATTAATAAAATTGATAATCCTCAACTCAAAAAGAACAAATTATCAATGTCAGATACGAGAGGATATTATTAGAGCCCCAAGGGCACTAAAGCGATTAAGAATAATACGAAGAACACAAGGAACCCTAGTGGCACCATGGTCAAGTGTTCACCTAACATAAGAAAATCATCAGTTGGAACTCACAAGCCATTCCAAGGAAGAGAGGGATGTGTGAGTTTGCTTTGGCAAAGATTTATAGCCTTAGAAACCCTATCGTGAAGTTCTATGCTGTCCTACAGTGTTCAGGGTCAATATGAGTTGGAATCAATTCAAAAGCAATTAAAGTTGGGATGGGGAAGGGGGAGTGTAAAAAACGCTATACTCATTAAGTTCAACAACTTACATAAAATAAAGCAATTTCTTGAAAACCACCAACTGATAAACCTGAAAATAAATCTACAACAAACATAATATATGATGAAATAGATAACTTGAATAATCTTTTACATGATAAAAGTCCTCAGCAATCTAGGCAAACAATTTCTTAAAAGGGATCAACAAAACTGAGCTAACATTATATGAAAGAGTTACAAAAAGTTTGTGAAAAATTCCATTATCTTTTCATTCCATTTTTCCACAAACTGTTTGAAGCCACCTCATACATAATGACAAGACAATGCTCTCTAGTAAGGTCAGAAACAGCACAAGGACGTCTGTGCTCTCTATTGTTACTTAGCTTGGTAATGTAAGTCTTAATGCAATAAAGCAAGGAAAGAAGTGCTGAGGAATATAAATTGGAAAAAATAAAGCAACAGTTTCTCTATTCACAATTGTACGTAAAAAACTGAATATAATCTACAAAAGTTTTTATTACTAATAAATGTGTTTTTTAGATGGCAAGATACAAATTTAATATACAAAAATCTATTGTATTTCTACATACTATCGATAAAACGCGTAGAAATTTTGTTTTAAAAGTCTAAGTAGAAACAAACAAGATGGCGAATCGGGTGGACTTATAGCAGAGAGCTCCGCCAACAACAACAACACAGAATACCCGACCAAGCAGGTTCAGGGGATGGTCCCAGAACTCTGAACCACATATAAAGGAATACTTAGAAGGTTGGAAGGCTCACAGCTGGGGGAATTTGTGACAGAAGC
>NW_006408546.1:13689782-13763216 GCF_000296735.1 Chrysochloris asiatica | reverse complement strand
GAGATGTAATTTATTATATATGCCTGAGTGGGTTTTTTGTTTGTGTGTTTTTTAAAAAAAATGTTTGTGACCTAGGGTTAAATTAAAAGTTCTTAGATAGGATATCAAAAGCACTCTTCATAAATGAAAATTTAAAAATTAAAATGAACTTTTTGCCCTGAGAATTAAAAGACAAGTCACAGACTGGATTAAAAAATTTGCAAATCATACATCTGACATGGGACTTACATCAA
This sequence comes from Chrysochloris asiatica, assembly GCF_000296735.1. NCBI lineage: Eukaryota > Metazoa > Chordata > Mammalia > Afrosoricida > Chrysochloridae > Chrysochloris > Chrysochloris asiatica. Next base: position 13,762,983 of record NW_006408546.1, on the reverse strand, counting down.
GAGTACAATTAGAAAACAAGCAACCCAATTCAAAAATGAGTGAAATATTTGAAAAGTTATTTCTACAAAGAAGATATACTGATGGAATACATGAAAAGATATCCAACATCATTAGTCATTAGTGAAATGCAAACTAAAACCACAAAGTGATACCACTACACATTCATTAAATAGAACTGAGAGAGCAAAAAACATTCATTGGTTGTCTCAAATATTAGCTGGACCTTTTTTTTTTTTTTCTTTTTTTAAATCAGTCATGGAAAACATAAAACCTTTGGCAAGGCAACAACTATATTCTGAGGGAAAAGTAAAGTATTAGCTAGTGATAGAAAAAAAATTAAGGGAATCTCTCAAGCTAATACAATCACAATTTTAAAATCTGCTGTACTTTAAAACACAAAACTTGACTGTTTCCTGTTTCTGATAAAAATCAGCAAAGTGACAATACCCAAGTGACTAACTCCGGAAGTTTGGTTGGGTTGTATAAATTTCAGTAAACAACGATTGGAGAGAAAGAACCCATCAATAAGTGGTAAGTAATGCAAATTGACAAGGCAACTCATAATTATCTTATTCAATTTCTTAAAATCTACTATCATAAAAAGTTATTTTAATCGACAAATAGTCTTTACTCATGAAACAGCATGGATAAAGATCTAACCATTCAGGAATCAAAAAATTACAGACTAGTCACAAATACAAAGAAGCAAGAGATTTTCTGCTCCCTCGAAGATTTAAAGCCTTGGAAACCCTATACAAGGTCACTATTAGTCAGAACTGACTCAGAAGCACTCAACAACAACAACAGCTAAGATTTCTGAAAAGCATAGGTCAAATAAAATGCCATCTTATCTTATCCACTCTGGGAGAGGATATGACGCCTACATGGGAAAGCATAAGGTTCTGTATATAGCAAAATTCATTCACTTTATTCAATCACCAAATGCCTATTGAGTACTTATTAAAGCAGGAAGGCACTGAGCCAAGGACTGAGAGTACATAAAGATACATCAAGCAAGAATTCTGCTGTCAAAAAATCTCAACGAAAATTACATTTCTCCAGCAAAATTGTTTAATGTGTAGCACTACAAAGCATTAATCTTTATCTGATTGTTTTGTCAACTATAATCTTACATTATTATTATTATTATTGTTTGAGTTATAATAAAAGAATCCAAGGTTATATTAATACATTACCATTCTATAATCTGAAGGCTATTTATTACTTTTTATATTACCTAAAAAAAGATCCAAGAAGCCGGTATGTTACAAAGAAGTCAAAGAAATCAATAGTCTTACTAATATTGCAAAATTATGAGCAGAAAATTAGGGTATAAACCACCAACTAGGAAAATGTATAATATACAGGAAGAATTTAATGTCATAATTAAGAACACAAACCTATAAATGCAGTGAATGGTTTAGCTAATCCTTACTGTACTACATAATGATTAAATATAAATGGTAAACTGGCCTTGTAAAATTGGCTTCAATTATATTATTTTTATAAAACAAAGTGAGTTCATTTTTTTTTTTCTCCTTATTTTAATTCTGCATTGCCTATAAATTATGAAGTCAAGAGTTTTCTCTGACAGCACAGAGCAGGAGTTGGGAACATCCAGCCTGCAGGCCTTTTATGATCATGGAAATCATTTGGTCCTGGCCCTGCCAAGGCAACCATAGTTCCAGCCATCACATTACTGAAGGATAATTTTTCAGTTGATAATTTTGTATGGCCTGCAAATGTTGAAAATATCCAAATGGCAGAAAAAAGGTTCCTATCCTCTGGCATAGAGCTTAATTTTCATTGCATATATTCCCACACTAACACTCATCTTCTCAAAGATTCTGAATCTGACTCCCCAACACAAGTGTTAAAGTTCCTTATGTCTCTGATCTGGCTAAAGGCTAAGGATCACTGTTTCTTTCTATTCCCTTTGCTCATTTATCCCTTCTTCCAGCAAGCTCCTACTCACTCAAGACATCAACTGCACTGATCACCTAGAGTACTGAACAAAGCTCCAAGCAGAGAAACTTTTTAACTAAGAAGGTTAGGAAGCTCTCTACCTAAGGCAGCACTACCACAGTTTAAAGGAATGGCTTTAAAAGATGCAAGACAAAGAGGCTGAAGAAGAAATTGAAGAACGAAGGGTACAGAATCGATGATGAATACTGAATGCATCTGGAATCAAAACAGAGACTGTAAGGCTAAATTTGAAGACAGAAAAGTATAAAATAAATCATCAGAGATACTTCCACAAGATGGTCTCCAAGCCCAATTATTAAAGCTGGGGAAAAGCTTGGGGCCTATTATTTAAAAGTTCTCCCAAAAACTAAGAACAAAATAAGAAGGAACATGCTTAACAGGGAGACTGAACAATGGACTTAAATGAAAATGTTCACAAGGGAAAAATAAAAAATGTTAAAATCAACTTAAATCATTTATAATTTTACCTATTAAATTTTACTTCTAGAAATTTATCCTCCCGATACCCAGATATGTGTGAAATTAAATATGAGGTATGTATCAGGTTAACTGATTCACTGTCTATAAACTGTAAAAGACAGGCCTAAATGTCCATCAAAATAAAACTAATATATTCCATCAGTAATTATAAGTATATATATATAAAATCTCACAACCACAAAATATATATTTTATGTAGTAATTATAAAAAGATCTCTGAGATAATAAACAAAGAAAAATGTAAATAAGCAGAGCCTAATACCATTCATGTAAAACACCAGATGAGTTGAGGATAAAGGGTAAGACCTTCCACCATTTACCTTTATACTTTTAAAATACATACCAAATAAATGTATTAGCTGATTCACAAAGTATTAGAAATCAGAACTGCATTAGTCTCTGCAGATCTGGAAGTTAAGACAATACAGCAATGCCTTCAAATTTTAAGTAAAAATAATTTTCAACCCAGAATTTTACATACATCCAAACTACCAAGCAAGTATGAGAAAAGAATGAAATCATTTGCAAACATGCATTCCTCAAAAAGTTACTTCTTATAAACTTTTACTCAGGAAACAATTGGAAGACAGAAGATACTTTCTACCAAAACAAGAAAGATAAAGACATGGGATACAGGAAGCAGAAAAACCAATGAAGAGAGAAGAGAGGAAAGGAAAATTTCCAGGATGCCAAGATACAAGAAATCTACCTCTGAAGAAAGTCCTGGGAAAATATAGTCCAAACTGGAGTTGAATTCCAGCGAAAAATTTTTTTTAATGAATAGATATCTGACAGATGTTGTTCTTGTTGTTGTTAAATGCATTGAGTAGGTTTAGACTCATGTTGTTGTTGTTGTTAAGGTTTAGACTCATAGCAACCCTGTATTTGACCGAGCAAAAAGTGAATTTTGTAAAACTATTACAAGGTGTAGGAAGGCTTATCTTTAAGTTCAAAGAAAGATTAAAAAAATAAGTTTTCAGAAATTTCCAAGAAAAATTAAGAAGCTCCATAGAACAGGAAATCTAATCATAGGATGTGGGTCAGCTATAAATAATACTTAACACTGTTACATAACATGAAAACAATGATTCAAAAGAATGGGGACCAAATAAAGAAAATCAACGTTCTCATTTATCTTAATAGAAAATAGATACTGTCTAAATTTAACTAATCAAAAGCTAATAAGGACATACTATTTTAGGTATATAGAGAGTGCAATGGCTCTGTATTATAAGCACCAGAATGTGAACCACAAGGTTGGCGGTTCAAGCCCACCAGTCACTCTGTGAGAGAAAAGATTAGGTTTTCAGCTCTCACAAAGAGGTATAACCTCAGAAACCTTATACAGGGTCACTATAAGTTAGAACCAATTTGAAATAATTTAGATATATAAGAAAATACCAGAGAAAGTGTTAGAAGTGATTATCCTTTTAAGCAAACAGGAGAAAAGGGAAAGGGGAGAGGCAAGGGACTATTTTTGTTATAGGCCTCTTAGTACTACAATTTGACATTTTAAACTATGTTAATTATATTACCATAGATAAATTTTTAATTTTTAGAAAACCTCATTCTCCTATACAACGAAACTAAGTCATTGAAAATACTGAGTAGTTGACACTTAAAAGCTATTACCAGCATCCCTTGTCTCTTCTTTTTGTAATAGCATCTCAGTTTCCTCCAGAGAAACAATCCCTATCTTCCTCAAACCCCAACGGCCCCACTCCTAATTCTATTTTTAAAAGTTTCAAGTGATTTCCATGAACTCTGGGGTAGTGGTGGTAGTAGCTGTCTACTGGAGAGTTGGTTCTGACTCACATAGCAACCCTGTATAAAATTTCTGAGGCTGTAAAACTTTATGGGCTCAGAAAGTCTCATCTTTCTCCCGCAAAGTGGCTGGTAGACTCCTACTGCTGATCTTGCAGTGAACAGCCCAACTTGTAACCCACTATGCTACCAAGGCAGAATTCATACATGATCAATCAGAGTAATAAATTCTTAGTTCTTGTAAATAACTTAAGAATGAGTTTAAACTAAAATTCAAGTAGTTCAGAGTTATCTCCTGCAATGCCTGTTTAAGGGCTACTGGAAAGATACTATCTTTTCCCAATGGACTTGAACTTCAGAACATGCAGACTTAGAATAGATGTCACAAGGTAGAACCTGGAACCTGACAATGAAACTGAGGGTAAAGACAAGATTGGATTCCAACTTCTGAGTCCCTCAAATCTAAAAACATTATCTACGGGTAAAAAAATGACACATGCAATGTACATGATACCAATACACCTGTACTGACAAAAGGGTATTGAGTTTAAAGAAAGAAAAAACAATACATGAAAGATGACTTCAAGATGGGGAAAATAAAACAACCCCCTCAAAAAGAAAAGAAAAAAGGGTAAATAAGCTAGATGGGCTTATTTATGGTGCTGTAGAATAAGCACTTGATTGCTAACCACAAAATCAGTGGTTCAAATCCACCAGCCACTCCTCGGAAACTATAAAGGGTGGCTATGAGTTGGAAATGATTCCAATCTAGAAGAAATGTCTACATTCTTTCATTCCTATTAAGACTGAGGTGAATCCTCAAGGAGTTTTTGTAAGCAAAAGCACAAAAGAAAGCCTACTGTCTCTGACCTCAGATTGAAGAGGGAAAGGAAAATATGGTTACCAGTCTAGGCTTGGATAAGAATTTTGAGATTTAAAGCAGAACACTCATGCTCCACAGGTGTTAGCAAGTTGTTGATTACTGCACACAGAAACCTATGTCTTCATGTCCCATACATGTCATAGGACCTCCTGGAGAATCACTACACATTATTACTTATAATTCCTGAGTACGACCTGTTCTCCCACCTACCCACCCCCCTGCAAAAAAAAACCCAACAACAACAAAACCCACTGTCATCAAGTCGATTCCAACTTAATGACGTAATATATGGGTTACGAGACTATAAATCTGTAGAGGAACAGACAATCTCTTCTGCAATGCAACTGACGGGTTTGAACTGTTAACCACGCTGTTATCAGCTCAACACCTAAACCCACAGCACTACCAGGAATCCTATGAGTAGAAAGTGCTTTGTAAATTCTATTCTTCTTTCCCCATGGAAAGGACTTAGCACCACTGTCAAAAATTAGTTGACCAGGAGCCTTTCAACAAGACGGCAGACTAGGCAGATGCACTACTCAGACTCTCTACAACAAAAATACGAGAAACAAAATAAAACATACACAGATGAAATCTCTGGCACCTTGAGCTTCATAAGAAAGGTTAGAGAGGTGGATGGAGTACTTGCTGAGAGCAGAAGCTTAGCAGGGACAGAGAGAGAGTAAGAATGACTGGTGAATGGCTGGCCAGATGCTGCTTGAGCATCTTTGGCTGGAGAGAGAGGCCAGGCAGAGCAGATTCACACAGAAAAGGTATAATTTCTTCTTTTTCCCCATGCTCCCCTGGTGACTAGAATTGTAGCCAGCTCTCAACCTCATATACCCCAAACACAAACCTGCTTTCCAAGAGTTCAGAGCCACGTGGTTTTGAGCCATGTCATTATGAGGTGAGGGACTTGGCTGCACTGCTTTGGTGTACCAAATTTAGGTGGGATCAGCACCAGACCTACAAAGCCCCACATAGTCACCATATCAGCAGCTAACCAGTCACTCTGCCCTCAGCTGCCCTGTGCTCCTAACAGCTACTGAAACCAGCTTCATCAAGGGCCCCCACACAAACTACTTCTGGGATGAATGCCCTGAGAATAGATAACACCGAGGCCAACAGGAACTCCATCTAGGGTCAGGAACTCTGTCTGCTGAAAAAGAATTTAAAAATCAAAGGATTAATAGAAGGATCAAGGTAAGCAAGCAGCATACAATAAAAATTTTAGAATTCAGGAAAACACTACAAGAACAAACAGACAAAATAAATACAAATTGTGAACCAACACAAAACCTGCTTTTGAAATCCAGAGGATTGGTATTATCTCAAGACATTCATAATCAAACTTCCAAAAATCAAAGAAAAGGAAAGAATCTAGAGAGCAGTTCAGGAAAAACAAAAATTACCTACAAAGGAGAACCAATGAGACTATGATTGCTCAGCAGAAACCATGTATGCAAGAAGGCAATGGAATGACATATACAAAACTCTGAAAGAAAAAGACTGCCAACCAAGAATCCTATTACTCAACAAAGCTGTCCCTCAAATACAACAATAATAAGACATTTCCTGATAAACAAAAATTAAAGGAATTTGTATTGACTAGACCAACTTTATAAAAAATGCTAAAGGGTGTTGTTCTTTGGACTTCAGAACCTAAAACAGCAGACAACAACCTGAGATTATCATTCAAGACACTACCACCTGGAACGCAATCCAAATATGATGGTGGTGTGCTGGAGTCGGTTCTGACTCACAGTGACCCTGAATAGGGTTTCCAAAGCTATAAATCTTTACGGGAGCAGAAAACCTCATCTTTCTCCTGCAGACTGGCTGGTAGTTTCTAACTGCTGACCTTGAGGTTAGCAGCCCGACTCATAACCACTATGTTACCAGAACACCTTCAATACAGATATGGACGTATTTAAAGTAAAATAAACCCACAAGACTGAAAATAGGGAACATATCAATGTATAATATAGTCAACTACAAAGCAAACAGAAGGAATAGCTTAGACAGAGAATTTACAAATGGTAAAGAAGTCATGGAGATTTCAAGAAAAAAGCCGGGGGGAAGGGGGGAATAATAAATTACAGAGTGTTGTTGTCAGTATCAACTTTACAGCAACACTACACACAACAGAATGAAACACTGCCGGTCCTGGACTAACCTAACAATCGTTGCTATATTTGAGCCCATTGATGCTGCCACTGTGCCCATCCATCTCGTTGGGAGTCTTTCTCTTTTTCTCCAATCCTCCACTTTACCAAACATGACATCCTTCTCCAGTGACTGGTCCCTACTGACAATATGTCCAAAGTATGAGAGACAAAGTCTGGCCATGCTTGCCTCCAAAGAGCACTCTGGCTGTACTTCTTCCAACACAGATCTAGTTGTTCTTTTGGCAGTCCTTGGTACTTTTAATATTCTCCTATGGTTATAATTCAAATGCATCAATTTTTCTATGGTCTTCCTTATTCACTGTCCAACTTTCACATGCATGTGAAATTATTGAAAATACCATGGTTTGGGTCAGGCACACTTTAGTCCTCAAACTGACGTATCTTGTGCAGATCTGCCCAATTCAATACGTCATTTGATTTCTTGACTGCAGTTTCCACTGACAATTTCAATCTTTTCTCCATTTATATAGATGTTATTTATGGGTCCAGCAGTGAGGGTTTTTGTTATCTTTACATTTAATTACAACTCATATTGAAGGCTGTGGTCTTTATTTTCATCATAAGTATTTTAAATCCTCTTGGCTTTCAGCAAGCAAGGTTGTATCATCTGCATATCACAGTTTGTAATGAGTCTCCCTCTAACCCTGATGCCACATTTTTTTTCATATAATCCAAGGGTCTCTGATTATTTGTTCAGCATACAGACTGAATAAGTATGGTGAAAGAAGACAACCCCAGAGCACACCCTTCCTAATATTAAACCATTTGGTGTTCCCTTGTTTTGTTTGAGCAAATGCCTCATGGACTATTTAGAGGTTCTTCATGAGCACAATTTAGTGTTCCAGAACACTCACACTCTGCAATGTTGTCTATAACCTGTCATGATCCACATAACCAAAAGTCTTTGCTTTCTGATATTCTCTGCTTTCAGCCGAAGTCCATATGACAACAACAATGATATCCCTTGTTCCACATCCTCTTCTGAAACTGGCTTGAACCTCTGGAAGTTCTCTGTTAATGTATGGTTGCAGCCATTTCTGTATTACCTTTAAAAAACCTTAATTACATAGGATATCAATGATACTGTCCAATGATTTCCACATTCTGTTGGGTCACCTCTCTTTGGAATGGGCACAAATATGGATCTCTTCCAGGTGGTTGACCAGAGATGAAACATCACTCATCTGTCAAGTTTGTCATACTGTGGTGGCTTGTGTGTTGCTATGATTCTGGAAACTATGCCACCAGTATTTTAAATACCAGCAGGGTCAACAAAGCTGCACAGATTTCAGATAGGCTTCCAGACAAAATCAGACTAGGGAGGAGAAACAAACTGCTTTCGAATACTTACGTCAATGAAAACACTGTCAGCACTAGATTACTGAATCTTGAAGTTACAGGGTTGTTGTTGTTGTTAAGTACCGTTGAGTCAGTTCCAACCCATAGCGACCCTGTACAGGGTTTCCGAGGGTGTAAATCTTTACGGGAGTAGAAAGCCTCATCTTTCTCCCACGGAGCGGTTGGTAGTTTCGAACCACTGACCTTAAGGTTCGCAGCCCAATTCGTAACCACTACGCTACCAGAGCTCCCCCTGCCAAAAAAATAATACACACCTGTACATCAAAACTTAAAAAGAAAAATCTGGTAAACATTAACACCACAGAAATGAAAATGACAAAAAAAATCCATAAACAAAATTATCTCAATAAAGCAAATTATATGGAACAAATAATCCAACAGCCACAAAAAACACACTGAAAAACAGTAACAGTCTATTCATACCTATTGATAATTACACTGAACGTAAATGGATTAAATGTACCCGTCACAAAACATACAGAGCAGAATGAATAAGAAAACAGGATCCTTCAAAATGCTGTCTACAAAACACCTGTCAAAAAGTTGGAGACAGGCTAAATATTTATCAACAGAAAAATGGTTAAGCAAACTTTGATACAGATGCAAAAAGGAATACTACAAAACATAAAATAATAATGATGAATCTGTGAAACACCTCACAACACAGATTATTAACCTGGAGAACATTATGCTGAGTGAAATTAGTCAATCACAAAAGGACAAACATTGTATGAGACCAATGTTGTAAAAAGTTTTCTTGATAAAATAAACATTCTATGATGGTTGGGGGGCGGGGGGGGGGAATTACCCTGGGTAGACACATGCTAACGTGAGTGGCAGGGCAAGCAATACACATGACGGAGGTTAGCAATGAAGACAGCAAGAAACATAGGGAGAGGACTGCAATCCTGTAATGAAGCAATGTGTACAGTAAAATTGATGATCTGCTGCTCTGTAAACCTTCAGTCCATTCACAATTACAAAAAAAAAAAAAAAAAAAAATCAGTAGACCATAGGTGTGTGAATTATACATGTACTCTGAATTCTACTCTATCAATCAGTGTGTATTTTCAATTACCTCATACGCATACAAAAGCTAGACAAAGAATACAGACTGGAAAAGAACTGATGCTTCTGAATTATGTTGGAGAAGAATATTAAAAGTACCATGGGCTTTTGGCCAGAGCCACCATTTTGCAGAAATCCACCAAGATGACAACAAACACAAAGGGAAAGAGGCAGGGCACCCACTATATGTTTTCCAGGCCTTTCAGAAAACATGGGGTTGGTTCCTTTGGCCACATACACGCGAAGATACAAGAAAGGCAGTATTATGGACATCTAGGGAATGGGCACAGAACAAAAAGGCATGCCCCACAAATGTTACCACAGCAAAACCAGAAGGAGTCTATAGTGTGACCCAGCATGCATTGTTGTGAACAAGCAAGTCAAGAGTAAGATTCTTGCCAGGAGAATTAATGTGCACATTGAGCATATTAAGCACTTTAAGAGCTGCAATAGCTTCCTGAAGCAAGTAAAGGAAAATGATCAGAAAAAAAGGAAGCCAAAGAGCAAGGTTGTTGTTGTTAGGTGCCATCAAGTCGGTGCCTGACTCATAACGACCCTATGCACACCAGAATGAAGCATTGCCCGATCCTGGGATACCCTCACAATTGTTGTCATGCTTGAGCCCATTGATGCTGCCACTTTGCCAATTCATCTTGCTGGGGGTCTTCCTCTTTTTCTCTGCCCCTCCATTCTACCAAACATGATATCCTTCTTAAGCGACTGGTCCCTTCTGACAATATGTCCAAAGTATGAGACGAAGTTTGGCGATCCAGGGGTTCAACTAAAGCACCTGGCTGCTCCACCCAGAGAGGCGCACTTCGTGAAAACCAACGGAAAGGAGCCTGAGCTGCTAGAACCTATACCCTATGAATTCATGGCATTAACAGGAATAAAACAAAGATGTCTGAGGTGTACAAATGTCAGGTCTTTGGTTGTAATTGTGTGGAGGTGTGGCACCCTCCTCCCCAAATATGTAGTATTTAAAGCACTTTTGTTCCCCAAATTCACTTGATAATGCCTTTACTACTGAAAGAAAAAAAAAAAGTACCATGGACTCCCAGAAGAACAATCAATCAGATTCTGTTAGGAAGAAATACAATCAGAATGCTTCTTAAAAGCCAGGATAGGATAGCAAAACTTCATCTCTCAGATTTCGGATATGCTATCAGGAGGGACCAGTCCCTGGAGAAGGACATCATGCTTGGAAAGTGCAGATTCGGTGAAGAAGAGGAAGACCCCAAAGAAGATGAATTGACCAGTGGCAGCAGCAGTGAGCTAAAATGTAAAAACAATTGTGAGGATGGCTCAGGGCAGTGTTTCACTCTGTTGTGCATAGGGTTGCTATGAGTTGGAACCAACTTGCTGGCACCTAACAACCACATGTTTATTGTTCTACCAGTACACCACGTTGTTTTGATTACTGTAGCAGCACAATATGTTTTAAAATCAGGAAGCATGAGTCTTCCTACTTTGTTCTTTTCTTTCTGTTAGGATTTTGATCAGGACTGTGTTAAGTCTATATATCACATTGGGTTATATTGACACCTTAACAATATTATGTCTTCCAATCTATAAACATGGGACATCTTTCCATTTCTTTAAGTCTTCTTTCATGTTTTTCAGCAATATTTTATAATTTTCATCAATAAATCCTTCACATCCCTGGTTATATAGATTTTCCCCCCCCCAAGAATTTTATTCTCTTAAATGCTTCTGTAAATGGACACTTTGTCAATTTTACATACTGTGCCTGCCTATTCCATAGGCACCATATACTTAACTATCTTTTCCTACATTTTTTTCTATGCTTTAATTCAATATATTGTTGTTGTTAGGTGCCAACAAGTAGGTTCCAACTTAGCAACCCTATGCACAACAGAAAAGATGTTGTTAGGAGGAACCAGTCTCTGGAGAAGGACACCATGCATAGCAAAATAGAGGGTCAACAAAAAAGAGGAAGACCCCCAAGGAGATGGATTGACACAGTGGCAACAATAGGCTCAAGCCTAACAATTGTGAGGATGGCACAAGACCCCATTCTGTTGTGCAAAGTGTCGCTATGAGTCAGAACCAACTTGATGATACCTCACAATACTATTCAGTCAATCTCCATACCTCAAAGTCTGTCCCTTTTACCAACCCTTAACAAGGTTCAAGTGAATTCATGGACCTCCCTCCCCTTCTCTCTGCCACTACCTTAATAGTAATGATGCGATTTGGCTCAGTACACAGTCCCCCTGTTTCAATCTTAACCTCTTCCAACCAAAAACACATAGGCTTCATCTTAGGAAACACACACACACACACACACACACACACAGGCATAATGCTTAACTAAATTTGAAAGGCAAATAAAGCCTCAAAAGTATTTGCTTTGAGCTCATGAGCAGTCATCTAAGGTGCAAACTATTGGTCTCTCCATGTGGGGAATAAAGAAGAGTGATAAAAATTTGAAGACATTTGGAATCAACTAGTCGACTGAACCAATGGAGCAGGTAAATGTCAGTCACTACAACTCTGAGATCAGAAGAACTAGATGGTGTCCGGTATCCCTATCAACTGCTCTGGAAGCGATCACATTAGAAAGTCCCAGATAAGAGTGGAATGAAATGTGGAGCACAATTCAAAACTATAAAAAAAGACCAGGCTTACAGGTCAAAAGGAAAATGGAGGAACCCAAGATTATGGCCCTAAACCACTCTTCAGGTCTGGAATGGAACTAATACTCATGGCTCAATTTCATGCCAAGCAGTAGATAGGTATATAGGGGGGACAACAAAACTGTAATTTATGCTCACCACAGAATGGTCAATCGTTCAAGATCAAAAGGGCAACATTTGCCTAAGGACAAAATTGAGAAGGGATGCGAAGGAGGGTGGAATAGAAATAGGAATCACAGGGAGGATGTAGGATATTGCTGTTGCATGGGGCAGGTGGCAATCAATGATATGAAACCAAGTATATGATTTACTGTAGAATATAAAACTGATGATGATCTTCTCTGTAAACCTTCACTTAATTCACAATTAAATGTTATGGGAAAAAAGTATTTCCTTTGAGTTATATAGCATTTATTGTTCTTAAGTTCCTGAAAATCAACAAGAAAACTATAATACTATAATACAACTTTTATTTTTTTTAAAAAGTGACAAACATTTACACTTTCTGTGTTTAATGTTTTCTTTTTTGAGAAGATACTCCTGACTTATATTGGTCAGCTCCAAGTGCTGACATTCTTGTATAAGTAAATTTACATAAACAATAAGATAATGGTTAGTGTGAGAACTATGTAATTTTCTAAATGTAACAATTGATATCAATGATGTACAACTAAACATATGAGGTGAAGAACACACTTAGCACTGTTAGGGTCTTTTTTTCACAGCATAACAAAAATTATTTTAATAAAGTACCGTAACAGTTTCTCTTTATTCCTAAACCTACTTTATGCTTATTCATTATTAAACTTTACACAGTATAATCTCTATACTGCAGCCATAATGAACTTTCTATAAAACAAATCCAGGATTGAAATCTCCCTGAAAATCTTTCAATTATTACTTCGTGGCTTTCAGAATGTAACTCCTTTATATAATCACATCTCCCAGTATTCTTCACCAATACACTAACACAAGGCTACTACATGAAGATCCATGTTCTGTTCTGTTTTTAAGGCTCTTTATCTGTGTATTGCCCATCCTTTGAGACCTAACTCTAGGAAGCTTCCTTTAGAGTTAGATGGGACACCATTTAAATCAAGAATAGAAACAATGGCAATAATAAGCCTTTTGGTTTATAAGTCATAGTCCCAAATAGCAATCAGTTGCTTGTCTCCTATAACATCTGGGCACTTTAGGTTTTACTCAGTATCCCTATTTCAGGTATCCAGCTTTGTGTGACTCTTTCAGACCCTATAATCATGCAGGAAATTGACGCACTATGGCTCAAAATCGACTAGATGGCACTTCACAACAATAACAAACTATAACTGATGTCTCTCATTTATTACTGTATCAACAGCATATTGTTCTAGTTAAGCGCCATCGAGTAGGTTCCAACTTATAGTAACCCTGTATAGGGAGGGCTTCCAGGAGTCCTGATATGGCACTGTGGGTTAATGCTCTGGTCTGCAAAGTTGGTTTGAACCACAAGGTCAGTGGTACAAACTCACCAGCTGCTCCTTGGATGTCCTAGACAGGGTTCACTATGGGTCAGAACCAACTCAACAGAACTTAACAAACAACAACATAGTGTTTCCAAGGAGTGGCTGGTGGGTTTGAAACACAAACCTCTCAGATGTCCAGTGCTTTTTCTAAAGTGCAACAACAGGACTCCATACTGGTCACAGACAAATATGAAGACTGAAGATTGAGACTAACGCCACATAAGGGTATAAACTTAAAGATTATATTTCCACTTTGTTCAAAATATAACACTGAGTTATGGGCAGGAAGAGAAGAGAAACAAAGAAAAGGCATAAAAACGACACAGAGCAAAACAAAATCCCCTTCTCTGGCTGAATATCAACAATTCAAAAGTAGGACCATAATAAAAACTGATTATTAAATAAATAGCTCATTTATATTTAGATAAAGATTTCAACTAAAGCTGCTAATAAGAGACAACTAGCAATTAACCGAGAAAGGCTTAAAATAAACAAATGCAAAAATACCTTGGCAAACACTAACACACACACACACACACACAAAAAAAAAAAAAAAGAGAGAGAAGAGAAGGATGAGGCTTTCTACTTCCACAAAGATTTAAAGACTTGAAAACCTTGTACAGCATCATGATGAGTCAGAATCCACTCGACGGCACTAAATAACAACACCAATACAAAAAATGTGATATAGCAATTTTAACATCAAAGAAAACAAATGTAATGCAGAATTCATAGGCATGGAGAGGTATACAATTCAAGGGGGCTTCAAAAAGTTACTGTGAAAATGGAATTTAAAGACAGTGAAATTTTTCCATTAACTTTCTGAAACCCCCTAGTATAATAACAAACCCATCTGAAATATATGTCAAGACCTTACACATACCCCACTCGTAAAATGAATAAACCATGGAATACCGTTTAAAAGTTAATCTTCAACAACTTCATGAGACAATAATGTACTTATATTAGAAACTGACAGGAACCCTGGTGTGGCGCTGTGAGTTATTGCACTGGACTGCGAAGTCAGTTTGAACTGCAAGGATGGCAGTTCAAGCTCACCCAACTGCTCCTTGGAAACCCTACATAAGGTTGCTATGGGTCAGAACTGACTTACCAGCACTTAACAACAACAACAAGAAACTGAGAGGTTAGAAATCCACTCAGTAAGGCTATAGAAAACTTGATTCACAAAATTAACAAGTTTGATCTAAGTTATCTAGAGAAACTTCCACTCAACAAAAAATAATATAATTTTGAAATACACATGAAATATTCTCAAAAACATCTATTGTGTATCACAAAGTAAGAGAACAGAACCCACTCTATAAAATTGTATCTAAGACCACGTTCTCAACACATATAATATTGAAATCAATAAAACATTTTTTAAATGTTTGAAAACTTAAAAATGGGCTCTTAAAAGATTAAAGAGAAAAATCACAATAGAATTCACAAGGATAAAATCTAATAAAATACGACTGAAATGTGGGACTTCATTACAATTATACTTATCATCTTAATGCATTTGTATCAAAACAAAAACTGAAAATGCTCAATTAACTAAATTTTTAATCAAGGAACTGGGAAAAAAACCAATAAAGCAAACCTAAAGAAAGTATAAGAGAAATAAAAAGCATATTAATAAGGGAGAAAATCAGAAAAATATTCTGGAGTACAAGAATTAAGAAATTAATACTTATTTAAAACAAGCAAAAACCATATGTAGCTGCTATTAATAAGTTGGATACCTGTAAAATATATAATTGGCAAAAGTTGTGTGATATATTTACGAAAAATAAAAACAATAAAACAGCTGTTGAGGTTGCTTGTGTACAAACACACACTGCATGAGGTTAGGTGTAGGTACAGAAAGGACTTGGTTTAGAGGTTTAGGGTCATAGCTTCATGGTACATTCCAGGTAATAACCTAATATCATGTGAAGTGTTTCTCTTTCATTTCCTACATAACTGTGGTCTTAAAATCTTGCAAGTGGTCATACAAGTTATAACAAGTGGTCTCTTCTGGTGTAGCCCTGTGGATCAACACTGGACTGAGAACCACAAAGCCGGCAATTCAAACCCACCAGCTGTGCCTCAGAAACCTACATAGGGTTGCTATTAGTCAGAACTGACTAGATGGTACTTAACAACAACAATTTGCCTATGACAATAGAGGAAGTAGGAGATCAAGAATAAAATGAAAATATGGAATGAGCAGCTAATTGTCTCCATGAGCAACTGACTCCTCCTTTGATATAACACCAGAACTAGGTGGTGCCAGGCTACCACCACTGAGTATGTTGATCAAAGTCTAGAGAAGGATTATGGTAAAAAGGGAGAAAATGTAGAACAGAATTTCAAATTCTGATGGAATCCAGACTTTCTGCAGCCATTGAGACTGGATGAGCCCCTAAGGCCCCTGAGGTAATATTTAAACCTAAACCAAAAATATCTCCTGAAGTTTTAAAACCAAACTTAACTAACAAAAAATAAAGGCAACCTATGTTACAGTGGTTAAAGTGCTCAGCTGTTAACCTAAAGGTTGGTTGTTTGAACCTACCAGCTGCTCCATGGCAGAAAGACATAGCAGTCTGTTTCTATAAAGATTTAGAGCCTTGGAAATCCTATAAAACACAGTTCCACTCTATCGTAAAGAAGCTCTGGTAGCATAAAGGTTACGACTAGGGCCGCTAACCTCAAGGTCGGCAGTTTGAAACTCCCAGCTGTTCCACAGGAGAAAGATGAGGCTCTCTGCTCCCATAAAGATTTGCATCTTGGAAACCCTGTGCAGGGTTCACTATGAGTCGGAACTGACTCCACGGTACTTAACAACAACAACAACAACAACTCTATCATATAGGGTTACCATGAGTTGAAATAGACTCAACAGCAGTGGGGTTTTTGGGTTTTGTAAAGAATCTGACTTTGGGTACTATGCTCTTTTAAGATCTATATGGGATCAAACTGACAACAACTCAAAAGATATATAGGAGACAGAATAGGAAGGGCTGGTTGGTCCAAAGTGTAGTGACACCTGGGGACACCTGAGCCCATGGATAAGGACATAGCCACAGAGGGCTAGGGCTGAGAGTGAAGCATCCAGGTGACATGAAGTGAGGGGAGACGTACAAGAACACCCAAACTTGCAGATAGTACCCATCTGACCTAGCCTCGATGGCTTCATAATCAGAACTCGACTGTTGCTATTATGTGCCGTGGAGTCAGTTCCAACTCATAGTGATCCTGTACAGGGTTTCCGAGGCTGTAAATCTTTACAGCAGCAGAAAGCTTCATCTTTCTCCCATGAACAGCTGGTAGTTTCTAACTGTTGACCGTGAGATTAGCAGCCCGATTCATAACCACTACACTACCAGAGCTCCTTAGAACTCGACTAGAGGAAGATAAACAAACAATTTTTGATAAAGAAAACAAGGGTAAATTGCTACAATTTGATGAACTTTACCTATATTCATGGAGGTTGTTGTTGTTAAGTGCCGTCGAGTTGGTTCCGACCCATAGCGACCCTGTACAAGGTTTCCGAGGGTGTAAATCTTTACGGGAGTAGAAAGCCTCATCTTTCTCCCGTGGAGCGGCTGGTAGTTTCAAACCGCTGACCTTAAGGTTCGCAGCCCGATTTGTAACCACTACGCTACCAGAGCTCCTACTTATGGAGGTAGTAGCTCAAAATACCAACAGAGAGGGAAGGAGTCTTCACATGAAGGATTAATGTTATCCCCTTTGTATACAGAGCAACTTAGACACTGCGGCTACCTAAAATGAGGGGGCGATAAGGGTATTAAGTCACTGGCTTGCAAGGTTTCAAGAGGGAGTTTAGTTTAAGAGTGAGTGGAGGAAGATAAGCGTCCCCACTGAATAGTTCTCATATTGTCTAGATAAGATGGGTCCAGTAAAAAGAGATGGGAATAAGATTCTTATGATTCAGTAGTGAGTAACTGTTATCATGACTAATTGCGACTGTTGAAATTGTAAAGGTAGAAGTTTTGTAACAAAAAGCGGGGAGCAGTTAATCTTACAGTCCAGAAACAGGGAGAAGAGCACAAAGTGGAATGCGGGACTCTATCCAGAGAAGCAGCAACAACAGAGATGGAGGCAGAGATGGGGATATGGAGAGGGAGCAGCTGAGGAGTCAAAATTCATGGAAAGAGAGGGACTGAGAGCTGACAGACAGGCGGCAGGCTTGCAGAATGTGCCCTTTGGTGGTTTAAATTATTATATATGCCTGAGTGTTTAGACAAAAAAAAAGCTATAATGACTAGAAAGAAATACTGTTAACTGATGGTACATGGAGAGGATTATAACCATTGTAATGAAACAAAGTATATGATTTGTTGAACGTAAAACTCATGATCTGCTCTGTAAAGTTTCACTCGATTCACAATAAAAACTTTAAAGAAAAAAAAAACATTATATAGGAATCTTAGGGGACAGTGACTTTATATGTTAATGGGGGAAGAACAATTTGGAAAAGGAGGATGAGAATAGTAGCATAACTTTAAGAATGTAATCAGTTTCACTTAACTGCATGTGCAGGGATTGTTGAATAGGTGTTATGTTTTGCTAAGCATATTATCAACAACAAAAAATATTTTTTTAAATCGTAAGTAAATTAAAAAAATAAAAACAAAATCCCTAAAAGAAAGATTAAAAGAAATATTGCTAAATATGAGTATACGAAATTCTCTTCTTTAAAATAAGCTTAGTTTAAGTTTACATATAATAAAATTCACTGACTTGCAAGTGTGGAGTTTGATGAATTTTGACAAATGTATACAGGGAGTCTGGTGAAGCTGGTGGATTATCTTTTAATCCCATTTTTCCATAGATAGTCACACAACTAGCAGCACAATCAATATCTAAAGCATTTCCATCAATCCCCCAAGATTTCCTCAAGCCCTTTTTGCAGCCAATCTCCTCCCGTTGGCAACCATTGATGAGATGGACTTTCTGTCACTATAACTTCGCCTTTTCACAAATTTCATACAAATGAAATCACATTACTGACATTAAAATATAAAATTTATGTTCATCAGAAGATCTTCTATTGTCAAAACTATCACTTCCCTTATTTTTAAACAATATAAAAAAGTTTTAATAAGAGACACAATTATAAGACTGAAGATCACTGCAGAATGCAAACAGCAATTTGCCAAACAGAACTGAGTAAGTGGCAGAAAGTGGTATTGAAGTTAGAATTCTCACATTCTGAGATGAGGAGCATTTATCATTATCAGAATTTGTTGTTGTTAAGTGCCACTGAGTTGGTTCCCACTCATACCAACCCTGTATAGGGTTTCCAAGCTGTACACTGTTGGAGCAGAAAGCCTCATCTTTCTCCCACAGAGCAGCTGTTGGGCTCTAGTCAGAGTTCAGTGCTTATAGTACAGAACCAACATGCTCCCGCCACCACCTATTTTAAAAATGGGTTTTGTGTTCCCTGTGATGAATGTCTCTCAACATTTACAGTATCAGCTCATCACCCACCATTCAATGGCTTCAAAATGCTTGCTTTACCAAAATGAGATCTATCTTAATATCACCTCAAACTACAGGAGTCTTTAATAGAGAAGGATTTAAAACAATAAGCATCTGACCATGGTATCCACTAGTCCTACCCCACACATCACATAACCCCAAAATTTCCAGACTAACAGAATGATGGAATGGTCTATTAAAGTCTTTGCGGCTAAGTCACCTTCTTAGTTTTCCAATATTCAGGGTACGCCTATGGTATATCCCTAATACCTAGAATACACAAGTCCAGAAATCAAGGAGTAGAAGTTAGATTGTCTCTTTTCACTATTATCCCCAGTAATTCACTTGTGGAATTTTGGTTTCCCCCAATTTTAAACTTTGCTGCATTAGAAGATTGGAGGAAAATGCTTTCACAAAGAAGATACAACAAATGTTCCACTGAAACATAAGAAGAAAATAAAAGTCTCAGAAAAAACTAGTCTACAGAAGTAACTAGAGCCATAGGCACCACAGCCTCATCTACTCTAAAACCAGAAGAACTAGATGGTGCCTATCTAACACTACTGACCATCCTGATCAGGGTCACAATAGATGGACCATAACAGAACAGGAGAAAACTGCAGAACAGAACATAAACTCACAAAAAATCCAGGCTTACTAGACGAGTTGAGTCAAAATGCGTCCCTGAGACTACTGCCCTGAGATATCCTTCAAACCTTGAACTGATATTATTCTGAGGTTACCTTTTAGTTGTTACTACCCACAAGTATAGTGCTATAGTATATTGAGTCCTGGTGTGGTGCTGAGGGTTAATTGCACTAGATGCAAGGTTGGTGTGAACTGCAAAGTGGCGGTTCAAGTTTACCAGCTACTCCTTGGAAACCCTATACAGGGTCGCTATGGCACTTAATAACAGCAATATAGTGTTACATGAAGTCCTGGTGTGGCGCTGCAGGATAATGTACCGAACCACAAGGCTGGTTTGAATAGCAAGGCTGGCAGTTCAAACTCACCCTATACAGGGTCACTGTAAGTCGGAACTGACTCGATGGCAATTAACAACAAGCCTAAAGTTACAGCCATCATTTGATAACTTTTGGCTCCTCATGCAGGCAAACTTATATCAACAGTAATAATTGACCCTGATAATCAATGGGAGCTATTGTACACAATGCTAGTACAGAAAAATCTTTTTGGAACTCAGGGGATACACCTGGTGTTTTATGCTTGATGATATTATGATCAATGGAAATTTCAGCAACCATGGTCCTGGTGTGCTGCTGTACGATAAGCATTGGACTGCAATCTAAAATGTTGCTGGTTCAAATCCACCAGCCATTCCTCAGAAACCCTATACAGGGTCACTATGGGTTGGAACCAACTTGACGACACTTAACAACAACATGACCCCCCAAAAAAGGCAAGGCAAGTGAAGACTCAGATTCTTCATGGATGTAAGCCTAGCAGACACAGCAATCGAGACCAGCTAAAGTGCTAGCCAAATATTTTTAAAAATTTGCAATAGGTAGTGAATTACTTGATATGGCTCTTCTAATCATACTCTCTGTAATTCCTATAAATGACTGGGTTGGACTATGAGGTCTTTATTGCCCGCCAAGGGGATTGGATAGCTGGCTAATAATGTAAATAAATGCCTATGTAGGGTTGTTGTTGTTGTTAAGTGCCACCGAGTCGGTTCCGACCCATAGCGACCCTGTATAGGGTTTCCGAGGAGCAGCTAGTAAGCCTAAACCACCAACCTTGCAGTTCAAACGGCTTTGCAGTCTGGCACATTAACCCACAGCGCCACGCCATTGGAACCATGTAAATGTTTTTAGTGTATGGAACTCTAATGTGGGGACTGGTCAGTTTTACAACCACGGTAGCCTTAAATGGAGTCATCTCAGAAGCAGAAAAGGGGATAGCACTACCTTCAAGAAAGAAGATCTAGGAGCAGAGCTTATCCTTTGGACCCCAAGATCCTTGTGAGCTGAACCTCCTCAATCCAAAAGTCAAAGAGCTATAAACACCAGAGAAATGTCATATAATCATAGCTAGCAGATTCAACAACACTAAGAGCATGATACAGAGCAGTGGGCATCCCAGCCCACCAAGAGAACTGTGTGTCATTGTGCAGAAGGTTTGCTTGCAAAACCCCATGGACATTTTCTGTAGAGCTCGATTTGGCAATCCCTGGAGCAAGAGCTAAGCACCTTGGGCTGAGTCTACTGGTGGAGTAGAGTGCCTTTTGGCCATTTACTGGCAGTTTTAAAAAAGCTTTGCAAAAATTGCTCAAGCAGGACAGAAGACAAGGTAACATAGCACAAAGGCTGAAAACCAGAGAGAGATAAGCCTGTGGGCACAGTCAACAACAGGCAGATTTAACAAAAAAACCAACGATATCCTGCACAATTCTGATCCTGAATTGTACCTGTCAACTTCCCTTATGAGCCCTATAACCTGGATTGTATGTGAGTTCTATGTAGCCATTTCAACAAATTATTGAACTAAGCAGAGATATAGAGAGCACCATGGGAAAGACGGTTGGTATCAGAATTTGTAAAGAATGTTGTAGAGTGGAAGCATATCTGACTTTTGTCTCTTAAGAATCAGCCTTGGGCTGATGCTGATGTTGAGTCTGACTTTCCCTTCCATCTTGTAAAGTTAGAGGAGGTCAGATGCTGAATACTCTCCATTCTTAATGGTTTAAAGAGGGAAATGATGAGTATCAATTTCAGCCTCAACACCAGTTTCAGGTATTTCATCTTCTACCACTAACTTTTTTTATACTCCAAAACTTTTACTGAAGACTCAGTGATATACTATAGAGTTAACGTGTGGTCCAAGCAGACCTGAATAGAGCAAGAGAGATACAGTACTCAGCAGTCTCTTATACCTCTTTTCAGAAGTCTTTTTATACCTCATCTTCGTTTTTAGATTGTCATTTGATTCTAGCTGTATTAGCTTCATACTGCTATATAATAAAGCACTACAAACGTAGTGACAGAAAACTACATGAATGTATTATCTTACAGTTTTAGAGGTCCAAAGTTGGTAATAATTCATTTCTATTCTTTGTGAAATTTTACATGCAATACTAATACTGATAAATAATCATCATGATAACGCCATCAAAATTTCTCAATTACCAAGGAAGAATAATCACAATATCTTTCAAGGATGCAATACTTTTTAAAAAGGGGACTGAAATGGAGATAAATTTTTTAAAATATGTTTAACAATAAGCAGAATATTCTGGAGTATTTCATCCTTTGACCATTCTAATTAATATAAAGTGTTAACTACTATTAGCTGTCACTGCTCTATCTTATAGCAACCCCAAGCACAAATAGTTTGGACTACAGTGATTCTGAAGGTTTTCAATGACCGATTTCAGACGTAGATCTTCAAGTTTTTCTTCCTAGCCTCTTTTAGTCCTAAAGCACCACTGAAACCTGTGTTCAGCATCTAAGCAAGACACATAGCAACACACCACAGACGGTGATGGATGTACATGAAGTACATTGGTCAGGAATCAAACTTAAGTGTCCATGTGGAAGGTGAGTAATCTACCAAGGAACTGCTCTTAAACAAAAAGATAAATGAACTTTTTTAAAAATCAGAGTGAGAAGGCATACAAGAGAACTCCCTTGTCCCCTTACTTTAATGGCTCTCTTGTTTATTTGGCAACAGAATCATGTGGCATCTACAGACTAGAAATGGAATTTTTCAGTGGACTATATAAACAAGTTTTACTAACAAGAAATAAAGTCAGGTACTCAAAGAAGGTGGTGTTAACCTGACAAACTATACACCTATTTTAAATATGCCCTCATTTCCTATTAATGTTAAAAAGGAATGTACTCAATTCAAACTACTTTCAAAGGGCATCTACATTATAAATACTTCCTGAATATGATTCAGTAAAAGGATGTGGTTAAGAAGCATAACCAGAACAGATGAACTACCACTGTACTGCTATGATTGTGTAAACTTTCAGATCAGATGATTCCTACTAAAAACATTTCAAAATTAATTCATAAACATCTTCTATTTCTAAGTAGGCTTTTAGTATAATTTAAACTTACTTTAACATTAAAAAAAAACCACTGTCTCTTGAGAAATGTTAATCATAACAAGCCTAGTAGCTTATTTTCCTCCTCAAACTCCTTAACTTATTGTCTCACTATATTATTTCACTTATATATACAATATATTAATGTGTGTGTGTGTTGTCTCACTATATTATTTAACTTCAGAAATGTTTGTTTGACAATAGTAGGTAGAGCAGACACTTTAAGAGCTTTTAATACAGCACATTTAATTGTCCTTAACAACCTGTTGTTGCTGTTGTTAAAGTATCATTGAGTTGGTTCCAATTAATAGCGACACTGTATAGCTTCTGAGGAGCAGCTTGAATTGCCAACTTTGCGGTTCAAACCAACCTTGCAGTCCAGTGTATTAACCCCGAGCACCACACCAGGAGTCTTTAACAACCTTATGAGGTAGATATTAATATGGCTATTTCATAAAGGAGGAAACTATGACTTTTCAAAAGCTCAACTAACTTATCCAAGGTCATAGCTACTGCAGTGCAGTGAATTACTTGATATAGTCCTTCTAGCTATAGTCTACTTTTTGCAATGCCTACCAAATGTCTGGGTTGTTGTTTAAGGCTGTTGAGTTGGTTCTGACCCATATCAACCCTGTATAGGGTTTCCATGGAGCTACTGGTGGGTTTGAACCACAGACCTTGCGGTCCACTAGTTATCCTACAAGCGCCATACCAGGAAAGATATAGAGTGGAGCCTGATCAGTGAGAAAGGTACTTATTTCAGAACCTACAAATGTGTATCACCGGGAACAACCACATTTGAGGCAGCCAAGCGAACCATCTCTCTTTCCTGGTGATGTATTCAGTAATGTGTTGGGACACTAACTACAAGGTCAGAAGTACAAATCTACCAGCCCCTCTAAGGTAGAAAGACTATGCTTTCTACTCTGGGAAAGATTTACAACCTCAGAAAACTCTTTTAGAGGGTCGCTATGCATCAGAAATAAACCAACTGCACAAAACCACCACCACCATAATCCCATTCTAAGGCAGTAATAACTCAGTGGTAGAATTTTCAACTACCACGTGTGTTTGGCACTGTAGGGTAAGTACTGGACAGCAAGGTCAGTTTGAACCACAAGGTCAGCAGTTCAAACCCACCAATTGCTCCTTGGAAACCCTATACAATGTCACTATGAGTCAGAAATCACTTGATGGCTCTTAACAAAAACATGTGTGAGGAGATCCAGGTTTAATGTACTTTATACAAAGTCACCACCTGTCTGACAGTGGAGCCTTGCATGTTACAATGATATTGAACAAGTTGGAGCATAGTTTCCAGACTGAAAAAGTCAAGGAAGAAAGGACTGGTGATCTATTTCTTAAAAATCAGTTAAAACCCTAAGGGATCACAACAGTGCAAGCCACAACTGATCATGAGGATGGCATACAGGACTGGACAACATTTTGCTGCATTGTGGATGGAGTGACCATGAATCATGGGCCAACTCAATGTTTGTTCTTGTTAGCTGCCATCCAGCCAGTACCAACTCAAAGTGACCTTTTACACAACAGAACAAAACACTGCCAGGTCCTACAACAACCTCACACCTTACAATCATTGTTATGCTTCAGCCACTGTGTAGATCCATCTCATTAGGGGGTATTCCTTATTTTGCTGACTCTCTATTTACTAAGCATAATGTCTTTCTCCAAGGATTGCTAGCTCCTAATATGAGAGATGAAGTCTGGCCATCCTGCCTTCTAAGGAACATTCTGGCTGTATTTCTTTCAAAAGAGATTTGTTTGTTCTTTTGGCAGTCTGTGGTACTTTTAATATTCTCTTCAGACATCGTAACTCAAATGCATCAATTCTTCCATGGTCTTCTTTATTCACTGTCCAACTTTCATATGCATATGAAGTTACTGAAAATACCACGGCTTGGGTCAGGCCCACCTTAGTACTTAAACTGACGTATTTGCTCCTGAACACTTTAAAGAAGTACTGTGAGGCTGATTTGCACAGAAATCAAGTATATCGTTTGATTTCTTGATGTGGCTTCCATGAATGTTGATGGTTGATCCAAACAAAATGAAAGCTTTGATTTATGTTGATGTTATTAATTGGTCCAGTGGTGAAGTTTTTTTTCTTTACATTGAGGTATAACATACACAGAAGGTTTTTGACCTTCTAACATCTATTTTGGACTTTTCCTTCTTGTATTCTTAATGATCTTTTGCTGCATTTCTGTATGATATTCTTAATGTCACCACACAACTCTTCTTCAGTCATTAGTGTTTAATGCATCAAATGTGTTCTTGAGATGATCTCTAAATTCAGGCGGGATATGTTCAAGGTCATATTTTGGCTGTCTTGGACTTGTTTCAATTGTTTTCAGCTTAAGCCTGAATGTGCTTATAAGCAATTAATGGCCTGTTTCAGTGTTTCCCTAACCTTGTTTTGGCTGATGATATGGACCTTTTCTACTGTCTGTTTCCACACATATAGTCAGTTAATTTCTGTGTATTCCATGGTGAGGTTCATGTGCATAGTCACCTTTTATGTTGTTTAAAAAAGGTATTTGTAATGAATAAGTCATTGATCTTGCAAAATTCTATCATGAGATCTCCAGCATCATTTCTATCACCAAGGCCATATTTTCCAACTACTGATCCTTCCTCTTTGTTTCCAACCTTTGCATTCCAATAGCCAGTAGTTAAATACATCTTTATTGCATATCTGATCAAGTTCAGACTGAAGAAGTTGGTGGAATTCTTCAACTTCATCATCACTGGCTTTAGTAATTGATGTGTAAATTTGAATAACAGTTTGATTAACTGGTATTTCTTGTAAACGTATAGATATTATCCTATCACAGACAGCAATATACATTAAGAGAGATCTCAAAATGTTCTTTTTGATGATGAATACACCAGTCCACTTCAATTTGTCATTCTTGGAATAGTAACTGTCATGGGATTGTCATGTGATCTGCCATGTGATAGATTCAAAACGACCAATACCAGTCCATTTCAGCTCACTAATACCTAGGATATCAATGTTTTTGCATTCCATTTCATTTCTGACAACTTGCAATTTTCTTAGATTTCTACTTCGTACATTCAACGTTTCTATTATTAAAGGAGCTCTGGTAGCGTAGCGGTTACAATTGGGCTGCGAACCTTAAGGCCAGCAGTTCGAAACTACCAGCCGCTCTGTGGGAGAAAGATGAGGAGGCATTCTGCTCCCGTAAAGATTTACAGCCTCAGAAACCCTGTACAGGGTCGCTATGGGTCGGAACCGACTCGACGGCACTTACCAACAACAACAATTATTAATGGATGTTTCTCCTCATTTGAGTTGTGCCCCATCAGGAAATAAAGGTCCCAAAATCTTTCCTCCATTGGAGCCATCACGGTAAACTCTACTTTGAGGAGACAGCTCTTCCTCAGTCGTATTTTAAGTTCCTTCCAACCTGAGGGCCTCATCTTCCCGTACTATACATCTGACAGTATTCTCATGTTCTTCATCATGTTTTAATATTTGATATATTCTGGTCTATCTCACAGTGTTCCACTGCTATTCATAAGGTTTTCAGTGTAACTATTCATAAGTAGTCTGCCTCTTCTCCTTCATAGTCTGTCTCAGTATGGAAGCTCACCAGAAACCTATCCACCATGGATGATCATGCTAGTATTTAAAATACCCATGGCATAGCTTCCAGAATCACAGCAGTATGCAAGTCACCACAGTATGACAAACTGAAAAATGGTGAAACTTTACAGTAGCTAACATTTTTTCTTTCACCCAGACTTTCCTTAGGTCAAACACTAAATGATTTTGATAATTCACTTAATTTTCTGAAGCCCCTTCATATTCACTCTTCAGTCACTCCATTCTTTTGTATACTATTCATTCATTCACACAATGTATTTAATGAACCAGTGGTGTATCCTCATAGTCCTGGTGTTGCACTGTGAATAAGTACTACACTGCTAATTGCAGCATCAGCAGTTCAAATTCAATAGCACTTCTCAGACACCCTATACAGGGTTGCTATGAATCAGAACCAACTTAACAGCATTTAACAAAAATAACAATAGTATGTGCTAGGAAATAACTGAGTGACTCCAAAGATAAGCACTGGACTGCAAAACACAAGCTCAGCAGTTCGAGCCCACCAACCTCTCTAACTGAGGAAGAAGAGGCCTTCTACTCTAGCAAATATTTAAAGCCTCAGAAACTAGAAAGTTGCTGAGAGTAGCAATTAACAACAAAGAATACAATGGTGAGCAAAATAGAGAACACAGGTTAAGCAAACAAAAAATAAAAAATTTAAGCAAAGCGATTACAGATTGAAGTAAATGTTGTAGA
Source organism: Chrysochloris asiatica (assembly GCF_000296735.1). Taxonomy (NCBI): domain Eukaryota; kingdom Metazoa; phylum Chordata; class Mammalia; order Afrosoricida; family Chrysochloridae; genus Chrysochloris; species Chrysochloris asiatica. The sequence continues at coordinate 13,735,166 of NW_006408546.1, read as the reverse complement.
TATAAACCCCAAAAGAGGCTTCTTTTAGTTAAGGAGCCCTGGTAGCACAGTGGGTTAGGCATTAGGCTGCTAATGACAAGATTAGCAGTTCAAAATCACCAGATGCTCCGAAGAACAAAGATAAAGCTATCTGCTCCTTTATAGGTTTTCAGTCTTGGAAATCCCATGGAAATTGAATTGACAGCAGTGGGTGGTTTAGTTAGGTTGATTTAAAGGGAATGAACTTAAACTGAAGCTTGAAAAATGAAAAGGAACAGTCATATAAGTAGTGAAGAGTGCTTATAAAGCCTATGGATTCTGTTGTTGTCTGTTCCAACTCATAGCAACCGTATCTATACACAACAGATCAAAACTGCCCGGTCCTGTGACATCCCCACAACTGTGCCTATGTTTGATCCAGTGCTGCAGCCATTGCATCAATCCATCTTGCTCAAGGGCTTCCTTTTTTTCCACTGACCCTCCACTTTACCAAGCACTAAATCCTTTACTCAAGGAGCTATGATAGTGTGTTGTTGTTGTTATGTGCCATGGAGTCGGGTCTGACTCACAGAGACCCTGTACAGGGTTTCCGAGGCTGTAAATCTTTAGGGGAGCAGAAAGCCTCATCTTTCTCCCGCGGAACTTCTGGTAATTTCGAACTGCTGACCCTGAGGTTCCCAGCCCGATTCGTAGCCACTATGCTACTTATCCAAGGAGCTCTGGTAGTATAGTGGTTACGAATCGGGCTGCTAACCTCAGTTCGAAACTACCAGCCATTCACCGGAAGAAAGATGAGGCTTTCTGTACCCGTAAAGATTTACAGCTTTGGAAACCCTGTGCAGGGTTACTATGAGTTGGAACCGACTCCACGGTACTTAACAACAAGTCCTTTCTGCAGGATTTGGTATCTGGCCTTTCCTGATTAACAAATTCATAGTTGGTAACATGTCATCTGCCACCCTCATATCTAAAGAACATTCTGGCTGCACTTCTTCCATGACAGATTTGTTCGGTCTTCTGGCAGTCCGTGGTATATTTTATATTTTTTGCCAATACCATAATTCAGGGGCTGTGGTAGCATAGTGGTTACGAATCTGGCTGCGAACCACAAGGTCAGCGGTTCGAAACTACCAGCTGTTCCACAGGAGAAAAATGAGGCGTTCTGCTCATATAACGATTTACAGCCTCGGAAACCCTGTACAGGGTCGCTATGAGTCAGAACCGACTCCATGGCACATAACAACAACAACATTGTACTCAGCAGTTATGTGGATTCCTATCTCTTACAATAATCCCATGATTAGGCTGTTGTTGGTAAGTGCTGTTTCGTCAATCACAACTCACAGCAACCCTGTACAGGGTTTCCAAGGTTGTAAATCTCTGCAGGAGCAGAAAGCTTCATGTTGCTCCACAGAAACAGCTGGTGGGCTTGAATTGCCGACCTTGTGGTTCGCAATCCAGTGCTTATTCTACAGAACATTATCCCCATATTACAGATGAGAAAAATGAGGCTTAGATAGATATAAGCCCAAAGTAATACAGCTTATATGTGAAACTAAACTGACTCCAGAACTATACATCTATTATCTACTAACATGGAAAAAGGCTCATAAGAGCCAATTTTTTTTTTACTTGCTTTGATCTCTTATATTATAGGTGTATGTCAACATTAATTTTCTCAAGACTGATCAGAAGAAAAACATAGCTTATATGTATGTATATGCAAAATCAAAACACCAAACCTACTGCAAGCAAATCGATTTTTACTCATAGCAAACCAGCAGCTCCTTGAAAACTCTATACAGAGTCACTCTGAGTCAGAATCAACTCAACAACAGTAACCAACAATAGGGTTTCTGAGGCTATAAATGTTTAAAGAAGCAAAGAGACTCACCTTTCTCCCTACATAGTGGTTAGTGGGTTTGAACTACCAACCTGGGTAGATAAGCAGTCCAATGTTTATCCAACAGTGTCACTACAGCTCCTAGATGTATATGCAAGCATGTATATATACACACATATACATGTATGTGGAGGACTCATGTGGTGCTGTAGAATAAGTACTGGGCAGACCTTGCGGTTCAAACTCACCAGCAGCTCCTTGGAAACTCTATATTGGGTTGTTATGAGTTGGAACCAATTCTACACTTAACAATATAATACATGTATATGGAAACCTGGTGTGGCACTAAAGGCCAAGCACTGGACAGCTAACCACAAGGTCTGTGTTCAAACCCACCAGCCACTCTCGAGAACCCATCAGAGTTGCTATGAGTAGGAACCAACTTGACAGCACTTAACAACAGCAGCCAACCAAAAGTGGAAGTATTCAGCCTCTTACCTTAAAAAACAACAACAACAAAAAAAATGTGGCCAAACCTTTACCCTCAAGCAAACTGAACTTTTCCTTATAAACCCAATCCAAAACATTACTTATTGGACATGAGAGTTTTCTCAAAAGATACTGCTAATTTAGAACACCACAGAGTGAAGGTCAAAGACTATAGGATGCCATCAGGCATTCAGGCCTTTTAGCTGTCTCCCTAGGATTACTGACATCTGAAATTAAGCTTCCAACATAAAAGGTAGAGACAAACATAGATAAAAACAATTTAGAAGAAACAGACTCTACAAGGAAAAGTGAAATAATGAATCATACCTTCAAAAATTCAAGAGGATAATCCATAAATAAGATCAAACATTATTTAAAAAGAAAAATCTTAAGAGAATATAAAAGATCTGGGGAAATCAAAATCTTGATAGCAAAAGGCATGTGAAATAAAGTTAAAGAAACTCCCATATAAAATAAGGCAAAAGACTATGAAATGAAAAATAGGAGGAAAAAAACAAGAGAGGACTACTCTAAGAGTAGTAGTGTGAGAAGCATTGCAGGATAAGCTCCGGACTGCTTAACCACATGATCAGCAGTTCAAAACCAGCAGCAACAAGAGGCATTCCACCTTTTTATAAATATTTACAGCCTCAGGAACGCTATATAGGGTTGCTATGACTCAAAACTGACTTTATGGCACCCAACAACAAGAAATTTAAGAGTACAGCCAAATAACAGAAACGCAAAAGAAAGAAAAGAGAAAATCACCAGTAACATAATTCCCAGAACTGATGGAACATTATATTTTTATCCAGGAAAAAACAAAAAAAGATGTTTATGAAGTGACATCCTGAAATTTCAGAACACAAGAAATAAAGACTTACAGAAAGGGAAAAAATATTATAGACAGGATCAGGAAACATAATGTTTTCAAAATTACAAGCTGAAAAACAATGAGGCAATGCTTTCAAGTTTCTGAAGGAAATTAATTTTAACCTAAAATTCAAAACCTAACCAACTCATGTGGGAAGGCGTTTTTTAAAAACAAAAAGTATTCCATAAATGCAAGATATCAACCTTTCACAAGAAGCTACTATGGAATATACTCTATCAAAAGGATAAATCAAGAAACCACACTGGTAGACATGGATAGTACAATTCTATTCCCAGGTATATGTATCCAAAAGAAAGAGTATATATGTCCACTAAAAGGTTTTTCGATGAATGTTAGCAGCAGTTTTATTCACAATAGTCAAAAATTGTAAATAAACCCAATGCTCATCAAAGCTGAAAAATCTTTTTTTTTTTTTTTTTAACTATAGTATACTCATTATAAGGAGCTCTGGTAGCGTAGTGGTTACGAATCGGGCTGCAAACCGCAAGGTCAGCAGTTCGAAACTACCAGCTATTCCACGGGAGAAAGATGAGGCTTTCTGTTCCTGTAAAGATTTACAGTCTCAGAAATCCTGTACAGGGTCGCTATGAGTTGGAACTGACTCCACGGCACATAACCACCATATTCATAAAACAGAATACTACCAGCAGTAAAAAAAATAATTAATGACTGCTGCACCAAACATCATGGCTGAATCTCACCAACACAATGTTTAACAAAAATAGATGCCTAAAAGAATACAATCTGTATTATTCCATTTACGTATGTCAAGAATGAGCAAAACGAAATCTATACTGACAGACATCAGAACAGTACAGGTGACCCTAGAACAACACATGTTTGAACTGTATGAATCAATTATACTGAGAAATATTTTTTAACACCATGAAACTAATCAATTTGCCTCTCCAGTAAACTGTGTATCGCAGTAAAACGTGATCTCTCACAATTCCTTTGTATCTTCCAATGAGCCTAGTACAATATCATGAATAACATCACAGGACAAATACAAAGTGCCACTAGTGATGCTGAAGTGCACCCAAGAAGCAAGACCAAGTTGAATTGCTTAAGATCAAAAAAGTTGAGGACTGGCGGGGATATGAAGAGACTGGGACACTCCTGCATTGCTGGTGGGACTGCAAAATGGTTCAACCTCTCTGGAAAGCAATATGGCGCTTCCTCAGAAGGTTGAAAATAGAAATACCTTTTGATCCAGCAATTCCTCTACTTGGTATTTACCTACAAGAAAAACGAGCCACAACATGGGAAGATATATGCACATCAATGTTCATAGCTGCACTATTTACAATAGCAAAAAGATGGAAGACAGCCAAAGTGCCCATCAACTGAAGAATGGATAAAAAGCTGTGGTACATACATGTTGGTGACCGCAAGCATTGAGATGCTGAGGCCCTGTGTCATGGACGAAAATCCAAAACGAAGGCCCTCCTCAAGATTGCGAAACATGGACCCTGAGGGCCAAAGGAAGTGACCTCCTGACGTCCCGGATTCATTGGTTTTTGCATACTCACTGCTGGGCTACCTCTGTATAATTTTCTTTGGTCTTATTATTCATTTATGCTTCTAACTCCAGTCATTGCAGCTTCTGAGAAAATGGTTTCTTATGTGCCTCTCTTAATGTCTCCACTGTGTTGGCAGTGCGTAGGGTCCTGGGAACAAATCTCTCTGAGGAACAAGCTCTGGCCACCTGGCAAGCATGTCAAAACTGTTCTTTATCAAGTTATTCAGTTATGTTTGATATTAACTTAATACATGAGCTCTTGATATCCATGTACAATAATAAAACCAAAACCCCTAAAGCCGAGGCAGTAAAACTTCCTCATACAAACAAAGGCAAGTTTGCTGGGATTACGCAGGAAGGCTCGAGAGGGAAACTGCCCAGGGTATTCACTCAAAGTAGATTGGTAAATTCCGGGAGTACTGTTTTAAGAATGTTAGATAACTAAGACAATTTACGATGTATATTTTAGAATTTGTTCCTGTAAATTATTGTGTCCTGTTTTGAACGATTAATCACATTTCATTTCTGTACCCTGTGTTATCTAAATAATAGCCTTCTTCCTGTGTGCAAAATCCCTCCCTGAAAAAATAAAAGACGAATGAAGATTGAATGGTGCATGCATTACTGCCTGCAGTGCCATGCTGCCTGCAATGCAGGGTCTGCCTGCCAGCTTTGCATCCACTCTGGTCTCACAGTGTCTCTTTTTTTCTCTCATTGCGTCTTTGTGTATATTCTTTCGCCGCCAGATCTCCTTACTTCGTGAACCAAACTTCCCTGTCGAGGCAGGCACCCGACATTTCTGGCACCCAACGTGGGGCACAAAGATTAGGGTAAGTAAGGAGCTCTGGTAGCGTAGTGGTTACGAATCGGGCTGCGAACCTTAAGGTCAGCGGTTCGAAACTACCAGCCGCTCCGCGGGAGAAAGATGAGGCTTTCTACTCCCGTAAAGATTTACACCCTCGAAAACTCTGTACAGGGTCGCTATGGGTCGGAACCGACTCGACGGCACTTAACAACAACAACAACAACAATAATTGCGCTCTGTCTGGTAAGGACCCTGTTCTGGGGAGCCGCGGTTCCCCTAGTCAAAGAATAAGGCTGGGAAGGAATTGAAGAGGATGGGTCAGATAGAATCCAGTCCTCATCCTGTATATCTTAAAATTCTTAAGAAACTTCTGCAAGAAAAGGGTATTTATTTTGATGACGGAAACTTGTCTGATTTTTTTAAAGTTTATTCAGATGATTAGTCCCTGGTTACCCGAGAATGGAACATTAGATGAATCAGATTGGAAAAGAGTAGGGCATGACATGAAACTTTGGCTTATAGATCATAGCTATGATAACAATGACCCTGTTCCTGAAAATGCTATTACTTATTGGTATATTGTTAAACAAGCTCTTGCTCATGCTGAAATTACTGATTTGCCTGACGGGTCTGAGATTGATTTTAGGGATTGCAATGAGTCTCTACCTCTCCTAGATAAAACGCAACCGAAAACGCTTGCTAAAAAACACCCAACCCCTTAAGTATATAATAGATTTAGCTGATGTGCAAGAGGAGTCCACCTCTTCTAGTCCAGACTCTGAGAAATTGAGTCCTGAAGATGAGATTACTGTAGAGGAGGAAGCTGCTCGTTATAATGAGCCAGACTGGTCTTCTAATCGCCGCCACCCACGGCTTAAAGAGGCAAAAAGTAAGTCTGTGCCGCAGCGCTCTTGCCTCCATGCGGCTATGAAAGAGGCCCGTAGGCAGGGTGATCCCTTTTTTTCCTTCCCTGTCATTTACGATAAAGATGATGAACTGGACTGGGAGCCAGTCTCTTTTAAAATGCTTAAGAATTTGAAGGACGGTGCTACCCTATATGGCCCTAATGCCCCGTATGTGATCTCTTTGTTAGAAACACTCTCTGGCTCACATCTCACTCCCTCTGATTGGCAAACAGTAGCTTGTTCTTATTTATCTGGGGGACAATTTTTAATGTGGAAAGTTAACTATGAGGATGAGATTAGAAAATTGCTCTCTGAAAAAGAGGTTAAAGCTGATGAATATGAGATCAAGGGATTCCCTGTATATACAAGAATGGGAAAATGGGCATCATTAGATCAGCCACTGCAAAATCCTCGGGATATTTTGGGAGAAATCTCCACTTCCGCTTTAAGAGCTTGGCGCACTCTCCCCTCCTCAGAAAGTCGAATGATTCCTTGGTCTGAGGTAAGACAGGGACCCAGCGAGCCTTATGCTAACTTCATCGCTCGCTTATCAGACGTAGTCTCTAAAACTGTTGCTAATTCTACAGCTGCTGATTTAGAAAACAACTTGCTTATGAGAATGCTAATAAAACTTGTCAAATCCTCCTTAAAACTCGTAAAAGAGAGGCTACCATAAATAACTATGTCCGTTTGTGAGCCGATTTTTCTCCAGCTATGGCTCAAGGCTTGGCAACTGCAGCCGAAATACAAGGAAATTTCCCTGTAGGAGTCTCCTCTCAATTACAAAGGGGGGACGCTCCCATGGCAACTGCTTTTCATGTGGCCAGCCCGGACATTTTCGTTGGGACTGTTCCCAGGAAAAGGATTAGGAAAAACTTTACAAGGAGATCCTGCACCTATAAAAATGAAACCTCAGAATGGTAGGCAGGGTCTGGGCTATCAGTCTTTTTAGTAGAGGCCATTGATGTTAATGCTGATCCTATTACTTGGCTTTCTAATCAGCCTGTTTGGGCGAGGCTTCGCGTGTGTCTTTCTGCAGAATGCAGAATCACCGATCTGGATTCCAGACCGATTAATTCGACCCTATAGTGAGAAGACAGCCATTTCTTCCTCTTCAGAGCAAGCATTCACTGAGGAGCCATCTGAAAGAGTGACTTCATTTGCATTTTCACTGACACTCCTTCAGCAAGATCGAGCAGGCTGCTTCAACAACAGAAAGTACTGTGACAACTGTTTAACTCTTAGAGAGCTGAGACTACTCCAGAAACTCTTTGTTGCTTTGCTTGTCAGGTAGCCAGAGCTTGTTCCTCAGAGAGATTTGTTCCCAGGACCCTACGCACTGCCAACACAGTGGAGACATTAAGTGAGGCACATAAGAAACCATTTTCTCAGAAGCTGCAATTACTGGAATTAGAAGCATAGAATGAATAATAAGATCAAAGAAAATTATACAGAGGTAGCCCACCAGTGAGTACGCAAAAACCAATGAACCCGGGACATCAGGAGGTCACTTCCTTTGGCCCTCAGGATCCATGTCTCGCAATCTTGAGGAGGGCCTTCATGTTGGATTTTCGTCTATGACACAGGGCCTCAGCATATCAATGCTTGTGGTCACCAACACATACACACAATGGAGTATTATGCTACCTTGAAAAATAACAAGGAAGCTGCATGCCACTTTCTAACATGGATGAACCTTAAGAACATTATGTTGAGTGAAATTAGGAAAAATACTGCATAGGGCCACGACTGAAAAAGACTAAGAAAAAGAAACCATACTAATCCACTAAAGTGGATTCTTAGCTGCTTGGTATGATGTAGGGGGTACGGTTAGAGACGGGAGGGGAAAGTGGAGCACAGGGCAGGGAATAGACACAGGATAATTTGGGTATTGGGGAGGAGGGAAATATACAAGAAGGGAGATGGGAATGTAAGAACAAAGCAGATGGGAGAACAATTAGACAGGTATGAATGGGCTAAATGGGACAGGTAAAAAATGATGTAGGCACAGCTTTAGAACAACAGAGCTCTGGGATACAAAGACTGAGGTATGGTTGAAATGGGAAAAAGGGGGCAATAATGTTAAGATGCTTGGCTGTCTTTCAAACCTTGGTTGTCCGTGCATTATATTATAAAACAGACACTGGAGGGGGAGAGAAAGGAATAGCCAGAAATATCACCATAGAAAGCTTCTAAGTCGACTTTTGCCTATAAATGATTGGAATACCTAAAATGGGGCTACAAAGTGTCCAGTGAAGGAGGTTTCCTGAGGTGCCTCTGCATTACATAAGACTATAAGTGGAAGCTTAAACCGCATCCAGACCTTCAGAGACGGGTAATTTTCCACTTGAAAGGACAAGCACACCAGCCCGAAGCAGCTAGAAAACCAGAAGATACTTCTTGAAAGAAAGACTTACAAGAAAAATACAAAACAATAAGGGCAGTTCAACAGTTACCACAAGAACAAGCAAGTTGCTTGCCCAGGAAACATCAAGGCAAGTGGTCGGGTCCTCTCAATGCAAATCCTCTTCCAAGACTAAGATGCAATGGAAATACACGCTCTGATTGGCAACCACGTACGACACCCAGAAGGGGAAGTGACCGAAGAACATCAATGAAGTGGCGAGCTAAGCCCTACATCGTTCAGCAGACAACTGTGAACCTGGGTGGAGACCTGGCTGGCCAGCAGGGAGGCAAGACCTGGGGACTCATGGGCTCAGAGTCAATGACACAGCCACAGAGGACCAGAGTGGAGAGCGAAGCAGCCAGCTGATAAGAAGAGGGCAGATAGACGCAAGAACACTCACACTTGCAGATGATACTCACTTGACCTGGCTTCAATGACTGGATGAACAGAGCTCAACCCGAAGAAGAAAGAAGAGGGGAAAAGCGTCATCTGATATAATTTGATAAACTTGACCTACACCTATAAATGCAATAGCTCAAAAGAGGAAACAAATCCCTGCTGCAAGAATTATTCCCACCCCTTCCACACAAAGACTAGACAGGGATGGGCAACTTGGACATTGGCTACCCAAAATGGGGGGAGGGATACAAAGGTAAGAAGTGACTGGCTTACAAGCTTTCAAGAGGGAACCTAGAGCCAAAGGGCGTGGAGGAAAGTACAGTCTCCAGTGAATAGTATCCAACCTGTCCAGGAAGGGCTGATGAAATGAAATGCAGATGGGTCTCTTGTAATGCAATAGTGAATAACTGTTATCAGGACTGACTGTGACAGTTGGAAATGTAAAGGTGACATTTTATAGCAAGGAGGGGAGTGATTAACTTTTCAGCCTAGGAGCCAAGGGCTCTGGGACCATCAATGGAGAAGAGCGGAGAGTGGGATCCTACCCAGAGAAGCAGTGAGGCCTGAGATGGAGGCAGAGAAGATGACATGAAAAGATGGAGTGGCTGGGGACTTGAGATCCAGAGAGGGAAAGAGGCTGTGGGCTGAGGACCAAAAGGGGGTGGGGGGCCCCGCAAGCTTGCAGGGTATACCCTTTGCTTGGGTGATGATGCATGGACGGGATGGTAACTATGGCAATGAAACGATGTATGATAGAATGAAAGTTAAACTAATGTTCTCCCATGTAAACTATCACACAATTCACAATAAAACATTTATTAAAACAAAACAAAAAAAGATTGAATTGCTTGACATGTACTGTATATTGAGGCGTGCAGCTGAAGTTGCTCTCCATTTCAAAATAAATTAATCCAGAATAAGGACAACTGTTAAAAAAAAAAAAGGGGGGGGGTGCTTGGTGTAAATCTGTGAAGCCATCCCTGCAGCTGTGAAGGGGGCTTGGCTTCCTGCGGAGACTCTGCATTACATAAGACCATAGGTGAAATCCTGAACCCCATCCAGAATCTTCTGAGGTGGAAAATCTCCACTTGAAAAGACAAGCAGACCAGCCTGGAGTGGCTAGAAGAACAGAAGATACTTCTTGAAAGACCAGACCCACAGGAAAAATACAAAACAATATAGGCAGTCTGACTAACTACTACAAGAACAGGCAAGTTGCTCACCCAGGAGACATCAAGGCAAGAGGTCGGGTCCCCTCAGGGCAAACCCTCTTCCAAGTCTAAGACTCAATGGGAATACACGCTCTGAATGGTCACCAATAAGGGGAAGTGAGGGAAAAACAGCAATGAAACTGCAAGCTAAGCCCTACAACGTTCTAATAGACTTCTATGAACCTGGGTGGAGACCTGGTCAGCCAACAGTGTGGCAAGACCTGGGGACTCTGTGGCCTAGCATCAGAGACATAGCCACAGAGGACTAGAGTGGAGAGTGAAGCATCCAGCTGATAAGACAAGAGGGCACACGCATAACAACACCCACACTTGCACATAATACCCACTTGACCTGGCTTCAATGACTAGATGATCAAAGCTCAACTAAAAGAGGAAAGAAGAAGAAAAAAAAGATTAATCTGATAAAACTGGATGAATGTGACCTACACCTATGGATGCAGCAACTCAAAAGACGGAACAAATCTTTACAGCAAGGATCATACACAAAGTAGACAGGGATTGGCAACTTAAACATTGGCTACCCAAAATGGGGGCTACAAAGGCAAGAAGTGACTGACTTACAAGCTTTCAAGAGGGAGCCTAGATCCAGAGGGTACAGAGGAAGGCAGAATCTCCACTGAGTAGTATCCAATCTGTCTGAGCAGAGCTAATGTAAGGAGATAGGGATAGGTCCCTTGTGGTACAATGGTGAATAATTATTATCAGGACTGATTGTGAGGGTTGGAAATGTAAAGGTGGACATTTTGTAACAAAAGGAGGGGAGTGATTGACTTTGCAGTCCAGGAGCAGAGGTCCCTGGAACCATCAAGGGAGAAGAGAGGAGTGCAAGACCCTACTCAAAGAAGCAATGATGCTAGAGATGGAGGCAGAAGACAATGACGTGGACAGAACGAACAGCTGGGGACTCTAAACCCAGAGAGGGAGAGGGGCTGTGTGTTGATGACCAGGGGGCAGGCTTGCAGGGTATACCCTTTGGCTGGTTGATGATGCATAGAGGGGATTTTAACCATGGCAATGAAACCATATACGATAGGACGAATGTAAAGATAATGTTCTCCCATGTAAACTATCACATAATTCATAATAGTAAATTTTTTTAAAAAAAAGGAACCTCACCACTTTTTTGTGAAATACCTTTTCCCCCCACAGCTTCTATGTGGATGCAGTATGAAATCCATACAAGATACAAATATGTTATCTACTAATGTTATCAATAAGGCTTCCAGTAAACAATAGTAGTTAAATTTCTGGAGAGTCAAAAATTAACTGTGTGCATACCAATGTTCACAGCAGCACTATTTACAATAGCAGAAAGATGGAGACAGCCTAAGTGCCCATCAATAAAAGAATAGATAAACAAAACTGTGGTACATACCCACAATGGAATACTGTGCCACCTTGAAGAATAATAAGGAAGCTGCAAGGCACCGCATAATATGGATGAACCTTGAGGACATTATGCTGAGTGAAATTAGTCAGTCACAAAAGTAGAAATACTCCATAGGACCATTATTGTAAAAGATTAAGAAAAAGAACCCACCCTAAAAGGGTAAAAAAAACCAAAATCTTTGCTGATTACTGGGATGTATGGGATAAGGGGAGGGGAGGAAGGGGAAGATGGAACACAGGGTAGGGAATAGACAAAGGAGAGCTTGGGTGCTGGGGGTGGGGAACAAGAAGCGATAGGGGAATGGAAGAACAAGGCAGATGGTAGAACAGTTAGGCAGGTTTGCATGGGCTAAGTGGGACAGAGAGGTAAATAATGATGTATGTAAAACTTTGGAACAGGAATACAGGATTGAGGCATGGTTTGAATGGGTAAAAGAGAGGAAATAATGTTAAAATGCTTGGCTGTCTTTCGAATCTTAGTTTCCCTTGCCTACCACTGTAAAATAGACACTTGAGGGGGAGAGAAAGGAATTAGTCAGAAACATCACAATAGAAAGCTTTTAAGTCCGTCTTCAGCCTATAACTGATTGGAATACCTAAAATAAGGCTAGAACTTGCCAAGTGAAAGAGGCTTCCTGCGGAGCTTTTGCAATGGCATAAGACCATAGGTGGAATCCTGAACCCCATCCAGAATCTTCTGAGGTGGGAAATCTCCACTTGAAAGGACAAACAGACCAGCCTAGAGAGGCTAGAACAGAAGATACTTCTTGAAAGAAACACCATCAGGAAAAATAAAAAATAGTAACAGCAGTCTGAAAGACTACTTCAAGAACAAGCAAGCTGTTTACCCAAGAGCCATCAAGGCAAGTGGTCGGATCCCTTCAGGGCAAACCCCCTTCCAATACTAAGACTCAAGGGGAATACATGAGTAAGCATGTGGTCTGGCTGGTGACCACACCGGTCACCGGTAAGGGGAAGTAGAGGAAAAACATCAATGAAGTTGTGAGCTAAGTCCAATCACGTTCAATAGACTCCTGTGAACCTGGGTTGAAACCTGGATAGCCAGAAGTATGGCAAGACCTGGGGACCCCTAGAAAAAGAAAGAGGTAAAAAAAAGAGTAATCTGCTATAATTTGATGTAGCAGTTCAAACGAGAGAACAAATCTTTTCAGCAAGGATCATACCCACCCCCTCAGAACACAGGGTTGACAGGGATGAGCAACTTAAGACCTTGGCTACCCAAATGGGGAGCTACAAAGGCAAGAAATGGAGCCAGAGATGATAACGTGGAGCGATGGAGCAGCTGGAGACTTTAGATCCAGAGAGGGAAAGCGACTGTGTGCTGAAGACCTGGGGGGTACAGGGAAGGATTGCATGGAGGGGATTGTAACCATGGCAATGAGAGGATATACAATAGAATGAATGTAAAACTAATGTTCGCCTCCCATGTAAACTACCACATAATTCACAATAAAACATTTAAGAAAAAAAAAGGGGAGCCTAGTTCCAGAGGGCACGGGGAAGGTAGAATCTCTACTGAGTGTTTTCCTATCTGTTGGGACAGGACTGATGATAGGAGATGGGGATAAGAATCTTGTGGCACAATAGTGAATAATTGCTATCAGGGCTGACTGTGAGGGTCGGAAATGTGAAGATAGATGTTGTGTAACAAAAGAAGGGAAGTGGTTGATTTTGCAGTCCAGGAGCAGAGGACCCTGGGACCACCAAGCAAGAAGAGTGGAGTGCAGGACCATACCCAGAGAGGCAGTGATGCCAGAGATGGAGGCAGAGACGATGACATGGAAAGATGGAGCAGCTGGGGACTCTGGACTCACAGAGGGAGAGGGGCTTTGTGCTGACGGCCAGCGGGGCAGGCTTGAGGGGTGTACCCTTTGGTTGTTTGATGATGCAAGGATGCAGGGGATGCAATCATTGCAATGAAACGAAATACGATAGGATGAATGTAAAGCTGGTGTTCTCCCATATATACAATCACATAATTCATAATAAAAACTTTAAAAACAAAAGTTAACTGGATTTCCTACTGTACAGGGGGGTAGGTCAGCACCCCTACACCCCACTTTGTCCAATGGTCAAGTATAGTTAGTTATCTTTGCAAACTGTGGTAACAGTTTACAAAGGTGGTAATAGGCAGGGGAAATAAGAGAGTGTTTCTGGGGAGCCAGAAATGTTCTGTATCTTGATCTAGGTATTGGATATGTGGACATCTGGATGTCTAACAATGAAAGATGGGAAATCACAAATGGATGTCAAAAGAGATTCTGAAACTTGCTCTCCAGCGTAGACATGCTAAAGCCAATGGAAGAAATGAGAAGGAAGAAAAGAGCTGAATAGAAAATTTCAAAGAGCAGCTCGAAAACACAAACTCAAGTATTACGAATTGTGCAGACACAGAGTTCAAAAATCAAAAGGGAGACCCCCCCCACCACTACCACCATGCTCAGCATTTCTCAAGCTGAAAGTACTGAAGAAAACATCCAAGCCTTGACATGAAATACTGAAGGATTCTATCGTGGCACTGTAGGATCAGCACTGCACTGCAAACTACAAGTTCAGTTCAAATCCACCAGCTGCTCCTCAGAAATCCTACATGGTGTCTCTATGAGTTGGAACCAACTCGATGACACAACAACATGGGCACAATGTTGAATGATGCAGAAACAACAAAAGATGGAAAGAATACCAAAAGAAATGAATGATGCTCAACCATTTCAAGTGAAAGCATATGATCAAGTACCAAGGGTACTGAAGGAAAGAAGTCTAAGGTGCACTCAAGGCATGTGCAAAGAACAAGGCTCCAGGAGTTGATGGAAATACAAATTAAAATCTTTGAAAAAATTGATGCAGTACTGGAGGCCCTCACTCATGTATGCCAAGGAATTTGGAAGACAGCTACCTGGCCAAATGATTGGAAGAGATCCATATTTTGTTCATTCCAAAGAGAGATGACCCAATGGAATACAGAAATCATCACAACAGTATCATTAATATCACATGCAAGTAAAATTTTACTAATGATAATTCAAAAATAACTACAACAGTACACTGACAGGGAACTGCCAGAGGTTCAAGCCAGATGCAGATGAGAACATGGAAGTAGGGCTATCATTACTGACATCAGATGGATCTTGTGAAAGCAACGAGTAACAGAAAGATGTTTACCTGTGCTTTACTGACTATGCAAAGGCTTTCAACTATATGGATCATGCAAGCTATGGACAACATTGTGGAGAATGAGAATTCTGGAACAATTAATTGTGCTCAAAAGGAACCTGTACATATACCAAGAGGCATGGTTTCAAATCAGGAAAGGTGTGCACCAGGGTTGTGTATTCTTTCACCATATTTATCCAATCTGTATGTTATGCAAATATGAAACATTGTATTGTATGAAGAAATTGGCATCAGGATTGGAAAAAGACTCACTGGCAACCTGAAATATGCAGATAATACAACTTCGCTTGCTGAAAGCAAAGAGGACTTAAAATACTTAGACCAAAGACCACAGCCTTCAGGTTGGGTTGCATTTCAATGTAAAGCAAACAAAAATCCTCACCAAAGGATCAATAAATAACAAGATAAAGGGAGAAAAGACTGAAGTTGTCAAAGACTTCATTTGATTTGGATACACTATCAACACTCATGCAAACAGCAGTCAAGAAATCAAACAGTACTGCATTAGGCAAATCTGTGGCACAAGACCTCTTTGAAGTGTGCAAAAGCAAAGAGGTCAGTTTGAGAACTAAAGTGGGATGATCTAAACCATGGTATTTTCAATAGCATGTGGAAGCTGGACAGTAAATATGGAAGATTGTAGAAGACTTGATGCATTTGAGTTATAGTGGACTGCTAGAAGAATAAACAATTCTGTGTTGGAAGAAGTGCAGCCAGAATGCTCCCTAGAAGCCAGGATGGTGAGACTTCATCTTTCATACTGCAACCATATTATCAACAGGGCCCACTCCCTGAAGATATAATGTTAGGTAAAGTGGAGGATCAACGAAAAAGAGGAAGACCCCCCCAGTGAGATGTACAGGCACAGTGGCAGCAGTAATGGATTCAAGCTTAATGATTGAGGATGGCACAAACCCAGCAGTGTTTTGTTCTGTTGTATGTAAGGTCAATATGAGTCATAACTAACTCTAAGACACCTAATAACAACAACTATGAGGGGGAAATTCCTAGGTGGTGTAATAAACTAAAAGTTTGGAGTTGGAGTCCAGCCAGAGAAACAAAGGCCTACTTTGCCACATATGGGTCACCATGAACTGACTAAACAGTAACTGTTTCTGGTTTGTTTGTTTTTTTCCTAGTACCAATGTAAAAAAAATTATTTACACTAACAGGAAAGGACAGAATAACATTGAAAATGAATGTCAAACCAATCCTAAATTTCCGCTGTTTGAGACTAATTATTTGTTTTTTTTCTCAAACCACAATTTTAAAAGAATACAAAAGAGATCTTGGGAAATCAAAATCTTGATAGCAAAATGAAAAAAAAAAAAAAAAAATTCAAACAGAAGGTATGTTACTTGTAGCCAAACCTAATACTAATCTAAGGGAGTCACCTGCCCAGAAGGAAAAGTATGTGAATAGGCTCCCAGGCAAAAATTTTTTTAAATAGCCCAAAGAGCAATCTTTCTGAAACAAAGTAAAAGAAAGAAAAGAGTAATAAAAGATGCCACTACAAATAGGCAACATTCAAATCATGCATGGCAGACTGTTTAAAAGACTTGGAAATGAAAAGAAACATAGAAATATATACAAGTAACTGATGTCTTGTTGTTAGGGTTTCCAAGAAGCAAATGGTGGGTTGGAACAGCCGACCTGTGGTTTGCAGTCCAATACTGATTCTGCAGAGCCACACTCAGGGCAACAGAATTTAAATACTGTTTCTAAAAATAAAAAATTGTATTATTCAAGATGTAGAACAAATAACTTGGTTTGGCCTTTGTCTTTGGTTTCCTGAAAATAACTGGGAGTTTGCCAACAGTAGTGTCCTGTGGTGTGGCACTGTAGGATAAGCACTGGACTGCTAATTGCAAAGTCGGTGGTTCAAACTCACCAGCTGCTCCTTAGAAACCCTATAGAGGAGTCACTATGATCAGTACTGACTCAATAGCACTTAACAACAGAGACACCTTATGTGTAAATGTAGCTGGGGCCTAAGGGCCATAACTAGAGTCAACTTTAGAAGCAAGTAGAGCATGATGCAATCATCATGCATATTTATTGTTCTACTGATCAAACATACATAAGAAGGCAATGATTACTGATTATGGATAAGCCAATGAAGACCTGGTATATTCTATGGAGCTTCAAGATGGACAATGCATGTGAGAAGAGCATGGATCTCTGGAACAAGAAGCTCTCCTAACCTCATCTGTGCATCTACTCAAATATATCCTTTTAATTGTTTAAGGATAACCCTTAACCAGGAGTTAGTCAGTCTCTTATTGAACCTATGAATAGTAGAGCCCTGGTGTGACACTGGTTTATACACACGGCTGATAATGATAACCAAGAGGATGGGGATGGAACCTACAAGTAAAAAGATGTGGCAATTGTAGTCTGTCCTAAAGGTATATACCATGACTTAGAATTGACCTGAAGGCAATGGGTTTGGGTTGTTTTTATAGGAGCAGTGGGGCCGGCTGGTCCTGAGTTCAGGAAGTCAGTAGAGTATAGGCTGACCAGGTAAGAGCAGCTCAGGTTTCCCTGGACTAGGTGGAGACTATAAATTGGTGTCAATAGAAATAGGATCCAATGCAATGACTCCCAACTCAGGGAAGCAAGAGGTTTCGCAGGAGAAAAGATAAAAAGGTGACAAATCTTAGATGACTATTCTGGTCAATGCTATCTATAAAAAACAAAAACAAAAAAAACTAAGCTGCTTTCTGTATAATAATAAACAGCTTTCATTTGCCAATGAGACTTGATGGACACCCATAGAATGGTTGATGCCAGTGGGTGAGTCTGACGGCTGCTTGGAATTTTGAGTCAACCTATGTACAACATACAAGAACATAGCGTTTGGAAGTGACAAGCATTTCCAAGGAAAATTCTCCTATGCCTTCTTTATAGAACTCATTTGCAATATAGCTTAGAAACTTTTACACTTCAAGGCATAGTAAACTTTTTTTTATATCTACTAATTTAGCGGATCTACACAGCAATGTGATCTGGCAATAAGTGCTGAAAGTCTAGAAAGACTGACTCTTAAAAATAATAAAACTGTTTAGATACATCCATTCTTAAAGATGACATCTTTTAAAGCAAACATTCTTACTGCTTATTTTATTCAATTAATCTGTTTGAACAGAAACAGTAATCATTTAAACCACACTTACATCCAGTCCAGCTAACCCCAAACCAATTTCAAGAATTATTGTGATGGTTAAGTTTCCAAAGAACAGCTACTGGGTTTGAACTGCCAATCTTGTGGTTCGGAGTCCAGTGGTAATTCTTCAGCACCACAAGAAAACCAACAACTTATTTTAAGAGATAATTTTAAGTAAAAATAAACCATTATAAATCCTGCAGAATCTTCAAAGAGTAAATGAAAAACATTTTATAACCTAGTTCCGATAAAAAAAATTAGCGTTTCCTTCAGATCTATTTCACCTGGAACCTTTTGTGCTATCTGTTTTTCAGCATTCAACTCTTACTACATACATATAAGAAAAATACCACAGCATCCCTCTCCTGCTTCTAACTAGTAGAAGCTTCAAAGTTAAGAGGGGGGAAACATAAGGGAAAAATTATATAAAAGCTCTTCAACTCTACAAAATAGTATAGATGACTTTCAGAATGCTTTGCTCAATAACCAGACCTATTGCTTGTTCTTGAAGATGAAAAAGATGGCAAAAAGTAGAAAATACAAATAGTATTACTATTCTAACAATCAAAAGGTGAAAAAGAACATTTAGTTTCAACCATTACATTTAGTTACATGAGAAGCCCTTAGAGTTTATTTTCAAGGCCTCCAAAGTCACTTTCTTAATCAAAAGCTTCAAACAAACTGAATGCCAGCAATAAAACTTATAAGGGATTCACTTTATATGGGCTCAAAGGGTTCAACTGTCAAAATGACAACATAATTTTATTGTTATTGTTAATATGTCAAACAAGCATGGGAAAAAAGACTTTTACATCATTGTTTTTAAATGATTTAAACAATGCAAGTTATGAAGGCACCCATATGTTCAAGGTTTGAATCTACAGGGCATAAACACACAAAGTGAGAAGTATTGTGAAGCAAATAAAACAAAAGGGTGGAAAGTAGTATAAGCCCTGGTGTGTTGCTATACGATAAGGCCTAGACTGCTAACAGGGTCACCAGTTCCAAACTACAAGCCGTTCCTCAGAAACTCTATACACTATGAGCCAGAACCAACCAGACAGCACTTAACAGGATTTCATAAAGAGTACACAGAACTTGAGTTGGATACCAACTCATTTCTCAGCTCAGTCACCAACACTAGCTAAGTAAATTGTATTATAAATTATTCTGTATGGACTTCAGTTTATTTATAAAACAGAAGGCTGGACTCCAACATCCTCTACATTTGTTCTAGTAATAATATTCTATGATACCATGATGTAAGTCCAATCAAAGAGAATGACTAAACAATAGAGGTTATGGGATCAAGGAAAGCATCAACACAGGGGAAAGAAAAGTCTGTAAGACTGCAGTGAAACATGAAAAGGTAACTTAAAATTTTACTTCATTTGTTTGTTGAATAATTTAAGGGAAACATTAGAAAAAAATGTGGCTATGTATAGACACTTAAGTCTCAACATACAGGATATGCAGACTGTTATTGTGATATACAGTGACTCTGTATAGGGTTTCAGAGGAGCAGTTGTTGAGTTTGAACCACCCTCATTGAGATTCAAACCAACCTTGAGGTCTAGTGCTTATCCTATGGCGCCACACCAGAACTCCTAGAGAAGTATAAAGTCAGACTGGTGTAGTTAAGGTAGACAGGTCTCATAATGTGCTGTTATTAAAAAAAGGAAAAGTTTTGACCAACAAGTCACAAGGTTAGGAATTCTGAACTATGTACATACCATGAAGCTATCGCTGGTTCTGAAAATGAGTGATGTGTTCTATGTTCAAAACATTTTTTTTTTTTTTAAGATTAAGGCAGCAAACCAGAAGAACTGAGTAGGGAGAAAAGGCTTAAATAAACCCAGTTAGAAGTTAGTGAGTAGTTCATAAATAAAATACCAGGCAGGAATTGAAAGGAACAGATACCTAAAAGAAATAAAAAAAAAAAAAAAAGACTCACAAAAATTGGCCAATATTAAACTATGTAGATAAAGTCAAAGATGAAATCAAGGTTTGCGTCTGGTACATGGCAGTCACCAAAAGAAAGTATCAGGATATGGAATCAGTTCTGAAGGGAAGACTACATTCTGTATTCAAAACAATCTGATGATAATCCAGTATGATCCTCACAATTAGAAGAGAGGATCATCCAAAATTAATTAATTGTTATTTTAATTAAATCATCTAAATAGCGCTTTTGGCCTTATCCGTTGTTCTCTTAAAATTGCACAGCAAAGTATTCATTCATGATGAACTTGCTAAATGTTCAGTAACTTCAAGAGTTTCCTTCTATTAAATTTCATTTAATTTTATGGTGTAGTAGATACACGAGAATGTTCATTATTTTTTCATACTAAAAGGTAGGCTGCAAAAATTATGAAATATTAAACTATTCTACAAAAAAATTTACCTGTATCTATACTTAAAAAATCAAGTCTTCCCGACAAGAAATTTATAACAATAATTCACATCAATCTTACCTTGAACTTAAATTGTGACATCACTGACAATTGCGATTTTAAGCACAATTCTTTTCAAGTGTCTAAAAAAATCAGCAATGGCTGATTTTTCACAATCTATTAACCGAAGGTTTAAATAATGAGTATCTCTAACACGTATACGTTTTGACCAAACGTTGAACTTCTTTTCTCCCCTCCCAGGATGGTTAGAAAATTTTCAAACTCATTTCCTTTCTTCCTAATTCCCTATGGCTTTTTACCTAAAATAACGGGTACAGTGAATTGTTTTGAGATGACTTCAGTACATTAATTCCATTTTAATTGAGCACCTATAACGTTATGGTTCTCAGGTCCCAAACAAAACCCAGCTTCCTAACAGCGAATTTAAGTTTCAAAGGAACATTCTGAAAGGTTTGCTAAGCCAAACTATCAAGACAATTTTATGCTGTATATATTACAACTGAAGCCAAAAGCTTACAGTACAAACAACTGCAAGCGAAATCTGAAACAGGTCCAAAAGATTTTTTAAAATCCAGATTACCCGAAATCGAAGAAAAAGACTGGGGGAGGGGGAGGGTAAGGATAGAGAAAGGGGGAGAGGGAAGGGGGAGGGCGCATCCAGAAGATGTCTACCTTCAGCCTCGGACTGGAGGTGAGTACCCCTTCCCTTCACCTAGTTCCTACCTTCCCGTCCTCAGTTTACCCACACAACAGACAACAGGGAATTTTTCGGAGGAAACTAGGGACGCACGAGCTCTGCACACTCGACCTCCCGGCCTCGCAGGAATGGCTGGCCCCGGCGCTTACCACAGCTCATCGCCCGGCTGGGGGTGATGGGAGGGGGCAGGCAGAGAGGCTGTGGGCCGCAACGCCTGGGACAGCGACCGGAGGGGTTCGCGGAGCCTCGGTACAAACGCCCAAGCCCGGCCTAGCAGTCTCCCCGCCCCCTCCGGCTCTGCACTGCTCTGGACCGGCAGACGGCGCCCCCAGGGCTAACTTCGCCAGGGAAGAGGAAGCAATGTAGCCAGTGTAAGCTAGATGGACCGACAAGAGGAGAGACTTTGTGTCTACCTGCCGACAAGGCCGCCTCACCTTCCTTCTGCCAGGCCTGGGCGGCTCCAGTTCACCTGAGGATGGCACCAGGTCGATACTGCGGCCGTCAGGATGGCCGTTACGGCACGAGGCCTGCGCTTCTCTGCCGCGTAGCTCTCGGGAGAGGGGCGGGGCGGGGGCGGGGTGCATGCGGCCGGTGGGCGGGTGAGGCGGAAATGCTGACTGGCTCAGAGGCCGCAGGCGGTTCCACGCGGACAGGAAACCCCATCATGACCCTACCTGATAGGCCCAGACGCCCGTTCTGTCCCACCCCTACCTCGGCAGCGGGTCGATGCCTCGCTGAGATTGGACAGGCTCACCTGTCAATCAAGCGCTGAGCCTGAACTAAAACTGAGCAGCTGGAGGAGCACCAGATGTGTGGAAACGTTATGCCTCACCGTTTTTTAGTTTTGAACTCCGAACTTCTTTGATGATTAATCACCGCCACAGGAGCGACTCCACAACAGATATAACAAGTTCCTAAATTCAGACCCAACTACTCTGGGAGCTACCTCAGATCTTTCATCTGAAAAGATTCTTAGCTTTGAAGGTTCAGAGGAACTAAGAACGATAAAGAATTAAAAGCCCAGGAAATGAGGACCTGGGAGAAAAATGTAAACCATACACCTACATGTGAGCCAAAAACCGGATCTCTGGAGGTCCTTCGAAATGCCTGGTGCACAGACAGATTCCAGTCTCGGCTGCAGTAGTTGCTTTGAGGGCAGTAATGATTCAAACTCACCAGCAGCTCCTCGGAAACCATATAGCTAGCCGCTAAGAGTCGGAACCTACTCAGCGGCACTTAATACCACCCAGTCTTCGCGGCCCAAGCCCAGTTACCTGCGGAGTCGTCAGTAAGTAGGTTTGCCCCCATGCCATTGCTGTAACCATAATCTGTCTTCCTAATCTAGGTTCCCTTCCTTGAGGAAGTCTGCTGGGCTAGGTACCGTTCTCGTAATACAGGTACTTTACCTATCAGAACTATTGAAATCGTTTGTCCATATTCTTATCTAGTTTGAAATTTTCGTTAGATAAGGAACCATGACAGTATTCGTTCCATTTAATCCCAGTGCCTAGCATGTGACCTCTGATAGCATAGTGGTTACGAATTGGGATGCAAACTTCAACGTCAGCAGTTCGAAACTACCAGCTGTTCTGGGGAAGAAAGATGAGGCTTTCTGCTCCTGTAAAGATTTATAAAGCCTAGGAAACCCTGAGTCAGAACCGACTCCACGGCACACCACCAGCAGCGTATGGTAGATGGGTAGCACATATTTAAGGCATTAATATATCTTCTCCCTCTTCTAATCCTGGCCTTGACGAAATCCTAAGAGTTCACAGTCGTTGAATTTAAGTGCCCAGTCAGTTCCCGCACGTACCAATTCCTGTATTCTTAAACTGCAAATACTTATGGAAACAGAAAGCTTCATCTTTCTCCCAAGGAGCAGCTGGTGGGTTTGAACTGCTGACATTATGGTTATCCTATAGCGGCACCAGTGCTCAGAGAGTTCACAGCTGTTGTCTGCATTAACCCTTCAACTTCAAAATGAGTCACTTGATTGCTGATGCCTGCCATATACTGGATTACAATCCAGTGTCACAAGGTCAAGCAAAAATAACCCATGACCACTTTCTGGCCTCAAGTTGGCTTGTGCAAGTAGACCAACAAACTCAGAAACTCTATATCTGCATCTCGTTATTAGCATCCAAAGTAAAAAATGCAATTGACTTTTGGATTCATTCTACTTGTTTAGATAGCTTTTTAGGATTTCTTATTTGTTGATACATTTTATGAAGTTTTCTATGTTGAAATATGCACTTTTGCAGCTGGAGAGGTTATTTGTCCAGAGTTTAACTTGCTTTGCCCATAATCACACTGCAAACTGTTAGCAGACCTGACTCAACTCAATTCTAATTACATACTTAGCATGTGGTGGAGAGAAGATTTGAATTCATATATTTAGATGAAATATAGTCCTTTCCTTCAAGTAGCTTATACTACCTGATGTGGGGAAGATAATCATAGGAAAATATATTCAAGTCATAAAATAAGATTTTATTATGTAAGGGATATTTTGAATGGACCAATGACCTCGTCACAAGATTTTGATTCAAATCTCTCTACTGCTGCTGCTCTATATCATCTATTTATGCAATAGAAAAAGCAACTGCAAAGATGAAAGACCTTAAAACTGCTTCTTCACAAAAGGGTTTCACTTCCCTGTAAACATGTTTCCTTTCAATTTTCCTTCCTCAATCTCTGTCAATACCCATTCTTTCCAAGAATATTAAGAAACAAAGTAAATAAACCAAAATATATATGGAAAAAGAGACATTGTCTTAGGCTGGGTTTTCTAGAAGCAAAACCAGTGAAATATATATATGTAGATATAGAGACAGAAGTTTATTACCAAGGAAATGGCTTACAATTGCAGAGTTCTAGGTCCCCAGCAGAAGAGAGAGTTGCAGTCTTTCACTTGTGTCCATTAGGCCAGCAGGCCACAAGCCCAAGGAAGCATCCCTTCAATCGATTGGATGCTCATAGCCAATCATCATAGAGTTAACTATCACTTGCCAAATAGCTAGAAATTCTAGTCCAATCAAGAACCTTAACTATCACAGTCTACTCCTTGTGAACTTGGCACATATAAGTCATATGTATGATCTCTAAATAAAGAATATTTATTTATTCTTTAATAAGGTCAGCTTGAACATCAAGGTCAGCAGTTCAAGCCCACAGCCACTCCTCAGAAACCCTATACAAGGTCGCTATGAGCCAGAACCGACTCAATGGCACTTAACAACAGCAAAAACAAAAATCATACTTGCATCTAACTTGATATAACTAAAACATGTACAACTGAAAACACACTGTCCCCATTTACATCTTTTATGTCACAAATGAACAAAGCAAAAATCTTTGATGCACACATACCAAACAAAACATATATAATCATTTAAATGTCCAAAGGACACATTCTGCAAGCCAGCCTCCTGCTCAGGGGCACATAGCCTTACTCAGTCCATGGGCCTAGAATCCAAAGCTGCTCTGTCTTTCCATGCTAACATCTCTGCTGTTTCAGCAGGGATCCCACGCTCCACTCATGCTCTTCCTTCTTGATGGGCCTGGAATTATCTGTTCCTGAAATGAATGATTAACTACTCACCCTTTCAGTTACATATCTTCTACAATTACAGTTTTGACAATCACAATTAATCCTGTTAACAATTACAGTTGAATCATAAAATCCTATCAGCACCATACCCCACCCCCTTTCACCACACTCATCTAGAAAAGAGGAAAACTAGTCAGTGGGGAACTTTCTTGTCCCCTTCATTCTGAAACTAAGCATACCCATGAAAGCTTGTAAGTCAGCTAATACATGCCTTTATAGCAACACCCTTTATTTTCCTTTCAAATCATTTAATGTCAACAACCTGTCAAAAATGGCCAGTAGACAAATATTGAATGACATTTTGTTGGTTTTTTTAAACCCTCAAATTCCGGGCTACAAAAACATCTGTGTCTCCCACCCTGATCACCCTGCTGTTTTTCCATATGCCACAGGCCACCCATAGATAAAAAGTCGGGGGAGCTGCCAAGGTCTACTTGGAGCCAATTGACAGTGAGTCCTGATAAAGCAATGATGGACAAAATGTAATTCACCGTGGGGTTTAAGTTCTTTAGTATAAAGAGGGAAGCAACAATGACCAAGAACAGGAACATTATAAAAGATAGAAAATGTTGTAGCTTCATAATCAGCAACTTCATTCTTTTTCTACAAGATTCTTTCATCTTTCTCCTTCCAGGACATCTTTCTATTGTCAGCTTCAGAAAGTTTCCAAGTCACTTCTTTGGAAATGACATCCTCTCTGTTCTGTGCTACTTTGTGCTTGAGAACGAATTTTACATTCTTGTATGCAAAGGCTACCAAGTAAGTGCTATATAGAACTGCAGGCTAAATAAGATCCATATGCCATATTCACCAGTATAGCCAGATGGGGAAGACCAACACGATGAAGGCATTCCCGAAGAAAAGCGTGGAGGGCTTGGCTGAAAGGCTGCAGCTGAAATCCTGCAGGAGCTTATCTTCCTCAGATTGCTGCTTAGAGCCGCCCTTGGGAGTCATGGCGGAGCGAGAGCCGAGAACCAGGAGCACCCCCATTTTTAATAGCTAATGTCGCTGGTAGCGTAGTGGTTACGAACCAGGCTGTGAACCTTAAGGTCAGCAGTTCGAAACTACCAGCTGCTCCGCGGGAGAAAGATGAGGCGTTCTGCTCCCGTAAAGATTTACAGCCTCGGAAACCCTGTACAGGGTCGCTATGAGTCGGAACCGACACTATGGCACATAACAACAACAACAATGTCTAAAATTGCCCATCCCTATCAACCCTGTAAGGAAGGAGCTAGGGTAGCGTAGTGGTTACGAGTTGGGCTGCTAACCTCCAGGTCAGCTAGTTTGAAACTACCAGTAGTTCTGCGGGAGAGAGATGAGACTTTCTACTCCCGTAAAGATTTATAGCCTAAGAAGCCCTATACAGGGTCACTATGAGTTGGAACCAACTCCACGGCACACCATCACCACCACCACCACCATCAACCCAGTTCACTGAGAGACAAGCATATTCCTTGATCTGAAGAATCCTTCCATTCTAGTTGGAATTTTGAGCAGTTGCATCTACAAGCAAAAGTCCAGTTCATCAAATTGTAGTAACTCACACTTGCTCATATTTTCAAACATCTTTATCTTCATCTGATCGGGTTCTGGTCACAAGTCAGCCCTAGACATCCAAGCTAGGTTAATGGGTATCAGCTGCAAGTTTGGGAGTTCACACACTCCTCCCTACACTTTAGACCAGCTGGCTCTTCACTTTTAGGCCTAGCCTCCAGTAGTGGGCTCAGGAGTTCACATAACTCCCTAAACTTTAGACCAGCCAGCCCATCCTCTTCTGTCTCTCTCATCTCAAGATCAAATGGTACCAACAGAACATGAAGAAATTCAGCCCATGTCTTCATTATTTCCCCAAATTCCACTCAAAAGTAGACCCAGGTGGCCCACTGGTTCTCTTTAACTAGCAGTCTTAAGAGGGGATTTTCTCTGATGGGCACAGACTTTTCTGGCCTTGATGCCTCTAAGGCAAACAGCTAGCTTGAAACAAGCTTTTTTTTAAAAAGTCCTTTTTTTTTTTTCTCTGCTTTCTTTCAGTCACCCTCCCTCCCTCTCGGGGTGTCTCCAGAGTGTGTGTGTGTGTGTGCGTGTGCGTGTGTGTATATGTACCACCACCACCACCACCACCACCACCACCCACCTCCCCACCCCACCCACCCCCGGTGCTTGCAACCTGCAGTGTGTGAATCTCCTGTTCTCCCAGAAGTTCTGGGTTGGTCTGCATGTTTTTTCAAATGCAAATGTACCATATGTGAAGGTTCTGGGTGGAGCTCAGGATTCTACCTAAGGCCCTATAGTCTGCAGAGGTTTAAAGCAAAAAGCCTGTTTCTTTCTTTAAAGCAAAAAGCCTGTTTCTTTCTGGGCAAACTCTAATTTCCCTTTTAGCAAATCCAATCAAGTATAGGTTAAAGACGGAGTCCTGGTGTGGCACTGTGGATTAATGCGCCAGACTGCAAACCTGTTTAAACTTCATGGTTGGCAGTTCAAGCTCGCAGGCAACTCCTTGGAAACCCTATATAGGGTTTCTATAGGTCAGAACCGACTCAATGGCACTTCCAACATTCATTTTTATCACACATGTATGTCTATCTTACAATAATAGAAGAAATAAATATCTAAAAGGCAGTCAATCACATAACCTTTTTTAAAAGCTCAAGTTCAATCTTTTCTTCTCCCTTGGACTAACCCCATTCATATGCATATGGCTTTGGTTCTCTTGCAGAATGGATTCCAGTAGGTCTTGACCCCCTTTTAGCCATCTAGTTCTACCAACGTGACATCTACTTTAGGCAACTCCTGAAGCTGCCCCTCTCCCCTCCACTGAAGCTTTTTGTACCCTACATTTCCTTTTAGTCATTACAGGTAACAAAATCCAAACAATCTAAAAATTCAAAGTTTCACTTTCCATGCCCATTGGTTCTTTCTCCTACAGAACCTCATGCTACCATGCGTCTGGGGCCATGCCAATAAATCACACTCCTGCCACCAACTAAAAACACCCTGTGGGGACCATGTCTGACTTCCTCTGAATCAAATTCAAAATCAACCCAAAATGGATTCCTATGAAGTAGAGGTCAGACATGCTTCTACCCTATATCAGTGCCTTTAAAGTTAGTCAGACTTGAGTACCAATTTAGAAAACTCATCCTTGTGATTTTGTTTCTCTAGAACCCTACACTCTCAATACCACACATGTCTTAGGCTGGATTTTCTAGAGAAGCAAAATCAGTTAAACATACCCGTAAAGATTTATAGCGTCGGAAACCCTGTACAGGGTTGCTATGAGTTGGAACCGACTCCATGGCACACAGCCACCACCACCATATACATACATGTTGTTGTTCATATATATATATGAGCTCTGGTAGCGTAGTGGTTATGAATCGGGCTGTGAACCTTAAGGTCAGCAGTTCAAAACTACCAGCTGCTCCGCGGGAGAAAGATGAGGCGTTCTGCTCCCGTAAAGATTAACAGCCTCTGAAACCCTGTGCAGGGTCGCTATGAGTTGGAACCGACTCCACAGCACATAGCATATATATATATACATAGAGAGAGAGACAGAGAGAGGTTTATTATCAAGGAAATGGCTCACAACTGCAAAGTCCAAGGTTGCCAATGGAAGGGAGAGAGAAAGTCTTTCCCACGTGTCCATTATATTGGGAGCATACCCCCAATGAAGGATCCCTTCAATATACTGTCTGCTATTAGCCAATCAGCATACAGTTAACTATCAACTGCCAAACAACTGACCCAATTAAGTAGACACAAAACCTTAACTATGACAGACATCAAAAAATAAAAATAAACAGTAATGAAACAAGAAAGCATAGGGTGGAAGGGTAGACAGAAGATTCTGTATGAAATTCCAGTATAACATACTTAAAAGGAATGGAATCCATATTCTCATAGGGTAGTAATTGTCCCAGAAACTTCCTTCCACGCATTCTGTCTCCTCAACTTCCAAACATCAACATACATGTGGCTCCTTCCTCTCTTTCAGTAGAATTTAAGTCAAAAACAGGAATCATCCTTGCTGACAAGTACTGAGTGAACCCAGGACTAGCCAGAATCAGGCAACAACAAAATTTAGGTAAAGCCTCCCCTACAGACTGGAAGTAAGGCTTGGAATTTGGGAGCTAACCTGTCTAGGAATAAAAACATGCAGGCAACTCACACCATTAGTCCCAAAAGGATTTGAGAACACAAGAAATGAAAAATGAGCCTCTATGTCTCAAGGTCTTTCCCAGCAAAGCATTGATAGCTTATAGTTAAAAATGACTGTCGAGAATGATCTGGTTGAACATCACCCTCAGGCTTAGAGCAAAATGTTTAGACAATCATTTTTAAACAAAAAACATGAACTTGTTTAGACCCTAAGCACCCTATCCAAATAAGTAACTAATCATCCATTCACCTGTAAAGTATCAACATTAGTCAGTGGACCCTGATAACTAAACTTATTTCCTGGATTGAATATTGTTATGCTTTTATGGTAATTAATTCAACAAAGATTTATGGAAGGTGTACGCTATAGGTGTACTCAGTTTCACTGAGATTTAAAGATGAGTCTTTGCCTTAATTAAAAGAGTTTAATTCCAGTTTCAGAGATAGATTTAAACTGATATTTATTATTAGTATAGTAAATATTATAAGAGATAGATACAGATACAGGAGGACATTAAGTCAAAGAGGGGAGGGATGTCTGAGGTCAGGATAGTCAGTCAATTAACTAGGCAAAGAAGAGAAGAGCTTTACAGGTAGAAGGGCCTGCATAAAATAACATTTTAGAAAGCCATTAAACTATAGATTATTGTTGGAGCAGAGAGTAACTGTGAATGTAAGCAATATCCAGATCATGGAAAATCTTCTGTGACAACCTAAAAACTTTATCTTACAGAAATGAGAAACCATCAACATTTTTGCTTTCAACAATTTAAAGAAAACACTTTGTCATTCTGTTGTTTTCTGGACTTCATTGTTTCTGATATGAAGCTATCTGTAATTTTTTTCATTGTTTGTCTATATTCTCATATGTCTTTTTCTCTGACTGGTCTTAGGACTTTTTTCTTTATCTTTGTTTATTAGCAGTTAAACTTAGATGTTTCTAGGAATAATTTTCTATGTATTTATCCACTGAGTATGCTGGATTTGTGAGTTGTTGTTGTTGTTTTTAATCAAACTTAGGTAGTGTAGTGGTTACGAATCAGGCTGCAAACCTCAAGGTCAGCAGTTCGAAACTAGCAGCTGCTCCATGGGAGAAAATGAGGCTTTCTGCTCCCATAAGGATTTACAGCCTCGGAAACCCTGTACAGGGTCGCTATGAGTCGGACCCGACTCCACGGCACATAACCACCACCACCACTCAATATTAAGAGTCCTGGTATGGCGCTGTGGGCTAATGTGTTAGACTGCAAAGTCGTTTGAACTGCAAGGTCAGTGGTTCAAGCTCACCAGCTGCTCCTTGGAAACCCTATACAGGGTCACTATGGATTACACTTGACTCAACGGCATTCACAACTCAATATTAAAAAATATTTCCTACCCCATTCTTTGTCTCCTCTACTTCTGGGACTACAGTTACACTTACACTGGGCCTCTAGAATTTAGTACAAGTCATTCAGACTGTTCTTTTTTTTTATTCAACTTTTTCTCTGTGTTTCAATTTGGATAATTTCTGTGTAAAGTCAGTGTCTAGTAATCCCTGAAATTTTTTAATGTTGATGTTTTCCCAAAGCATATCAATCAAGAATTATTGGGTGTTCACGGATTGACTAAAACAAAAGGGAATATGGCAGTAGCTTAGAGAAGTAACTTCACAGAGCAGCTACCACTCTTAACAAGTAGCCTAAAAGGAGAAGAGGCTGGATTATCAAGTCTCACAATCTCTGAGGAATAATCCTGCTAAACTGGACTCAGACCACTGTGGAAGGAATGCTGTCCACCTAGTCCTGCTACTATGGAATATGGCCTGTGGCTAGAACCATCATCTTGCAGTAAACCAAAAAATGAGGAACACAAAGGGAAAGAAGCGAGTCACCTGCTATATGTTCTCCAGGCCTTTTTGAAAACATGTTGTTATTCTTTTGGCCACATACATGCAAATCTACAAGAAAGGTGATATTGTGGATATCAAGGGAATGGACATGGTTCAAAAAGGTATGCCCCACAAGTGTTACTGTGGCAAAACTGAAAGAGTCTACATGCTGTTAGCATTGCTGTGAGCAAACGAGGGCCAGATTCATGCCAAGACAATGTGCATATTGAACACATTAGGCACTCTGAGAGTCAAGTCAAGAAGCACATGAAGGAAAATGATCAGGAAGCTAAAGAGAAAAATTCCTGGTTTCAACTGAAATGCCAGCCTGCTTCACCTAGAGAGGCATTTTTTGTGAGAACCAAAGTAAAGGAGCCTGAACTTGGAATCCCTATGAATTAATGGCTTAATAGGTGTAAAATAAAGCTATGTGGGATGTAAAAAAAAAAGCAAGGCATATAAGTTAAGCTGGTTTGGTGGGGGAGGGGTGCCAAAAGATCAAGATTGGAACCATTTGTAGCTGCTGGGGCAATGGGTTTTTTTGTTGGGATGACAAAGACAGGACCTTCAAGCAAACAGGAAATAATTCCCTTTCCCCTTCTCCTGTTTCCCACTTTATCTCTAGTGCCTCTTATTGGTAGAACATAGTAGAACATCAGTTAAAATTGGAAAAATATTTGTTTTTATAATCATAATAGCACCACATAGGAAAGTATAGAAGAGTGAACTGGGAGGTAAAAAACAATTGCTTAACAACTAGTGCCATGCCAACATATTTTTGTGCTGCATCAGTAAGAATGGTCTAAATTTGGAAAATTCCACTTCATTTATAAGCCCTTTTGAAAAGAATCTTAGAATATCTTATCATTTGTCTGCTGTCTTCAGATTATTGCAACTATCTCTTTCAGGGGTAAAAAGTACTTTTACTCTACACCTCACACATATGGTGTTGGTGTGCCGTCAAGTAGGTTCCAACTCATAGCAACCCTGTATGGAGTTTTTGAGGCTGTACATTTTTGCAGGAGCAGAAAACCTCATCTTTCCCTCATGGAGCAGATGGTGGATTCAAACTGCTGACCTGGAGCCTAACACTTAACACATTATATTTGTCATAAAATCATAAACAAGGATAGTATTGGAAAAGATGTGTACATCTGAGGGTAAGTATACTGTACCCCAACTATCAAGTATAAAATGGCCTAGTCTAAGTAGGGCTTAGTAAGCACAAAGTCTCAATCTAGGAAAATCATCAAAAGTGAAATGGAACACATAAATATCTATATCCTAGGCACTAGTAGGAGGCCTGATGTGGCACTGTAGGATAAGCACTGTACTGCTAACTGCAAGGTTGACAGTTCAAACCCACAAGCCACTCTTTGGAAACTCTATATATGGTTGCTATGAGTCAGAACTGACTGGCAGGCACTTCCCAACAGTAACAACAGGCACTTGTTGTTGTTGTTATGTGCCGTGGAGTCGGTTCCGACTCATAGCGACCCTGTACAGGGTTTCCGAGGCTGTAAATCTTTACGGGAGCAGAAAGCCTCATCTTTCTCCCGCGGAACAGCTGGTAGTTTCGAACTGCTGACCTTGCGGTTCACAGTCCGATTCGTAACCATTACGCTACCAGAGCTCCTTACAACAGGCACTAGTGGGCTGAAAAGGGCAGTTATTGGCCATTTTGAATTGGACAAATGATTTACTATGCTAGGGAATGATGATTCAAGAATAGCCTCGCATCCGTTGTCAAAAACATTTCAAGCTCTATCTTGAAATACAATGCTATTTGTTACTCTTACAAGGAAGACCAGTTAATACAACTATTATTAAAATTTATGCACTGACCACCAAAGTCAATGATGAAGAAATTGCAGAATTCTACCAAGTTCTTCAATCTGATATTAATCAAACATGCCAACAAGATGCATTGATAATTACTGATTATTAGAATGAGAATTTGGAAACAAAGAGAAAGAATCAGTAGTTAGAAAATATGGCTATGGTAATAGAAACAGTGCTGGAGATTATATGACAGAATTTTGCAAGTCCAATGACTTATTCATTGCAAATACCTTTTTTGTTTTTAATGTTTTATTGTGAATTATATGATAGTTTACATGGGAGAACTTTAGTTTTACATTAATTCCATCTTATATCATCTCACTACCATGGTTCCAATCCCCTCCATGCATCATCAACCACCCAAAGGGTATATCCCAGAAACCACCCCCTTACACTACCCCTCCTGCCCCCAGTTTTCCGCCCACAGTCCCTTTCCCTCTCTGGGTCCAAGGTCCCCAATCGCTTCATCACTCCACATCATCATCTCTGTCTCTATCTCAGGCATCTCTGTTTCTCTTGGTAGGGTCCCGCTCTCGGCTCGCTCCTATCCTGGAGAATTAATCACTCCCTTCCTTGTTACAAAACTTCCACCTTTGCATTTCCAACCCTCATAATCCGTCCTGATAAGCATTATTCACTATAGTATCACGAGTTACCCATCTGTATCTCCTTTCATCAGCTCCGCCCAGACAGATTGAATAGTACCTACTGAAGATTCTGCCTTCCGCCATGCTCCCTAGCACCAGGTTCCCTCTTGAAAGCTTGTAAGCCAGTCACTTCTTGCCTTTGTAGTTCCCCCTCCCCATTTGAGTATCCAATGTCCAAGCTGCTCTGCAAATACCTTTTTATAACATAACTGACTATACATGTGGGCCTCGCCAGAAGGAATACATAGGAATCAAACTGATGACATCTGTGGAAAGAGATGATGGAGAAGTTCAATACCATCAAGGTCAGGGTCAACTGTGGAATAGACCATCAATTGCTCATGTGCAAGTTCAGGTTGATGTTGAAGAAAATTAAAAAAGTCTCTGGGAGCCAAAATATGAGTATATCCTATCTCAAGAACACATTTGATGAATTAGACACTAATGACTGAAGACCAGAGGCGTTATGGGATAACATCAAGAACATAATACACGAAGAAAGCAAAAGATCATTTTAAAAGACAGAAAAGAAATAAAACACCAAAGTGGATTTAAGAGTGACTCTGAAACTTGCTCTTCAATGTAGAATAGCTAAAGCTAATGGAAGAAATGATGACGTGAAAGAGCTGAACAGAAAATTTCAAATGACAACTCGAGAAGACAAAGTCAAGTATTATAATGAAACCTGCAAAGATCTGGAATTTGAAGACCAAAAGGGAAGAACACACTCAGCATTTCACAAACTGAAAGAACTAAAGAAAATAAACAAGTCTCAACTTCCCATAT
This sequence comes from Chrysochloris asiatica, assembly GCF_000296735.1. Classification (NCBI taxonomy): domain Eukaryota; kingdom Metazoa; phylum Chordata; class Mammalia; order Afrosoricida; family Chrysochloridae; genus Chrysochloris; species Chrysochloris asiatica. Next base: position 13,700,916 of record NW_006408546.1, on the reverse strand, counting down.
TGAAGGATTCTATGGGCAAAATATGGATCTCTGGTAGCGTAGTGGTTATGAATCAGGCTGCAACCTCAGTCACCAGTTCAAAACTACCAGCTGTTCCATGGGAGAAAGATGAGGTGTTCTGCTCCCGTAAAGATTTACAGCCTCAGAAACCCTGTATAGGGTTGCTATGAGTCGGAACCAACCTCACGGCACATAGCAATGGGCAAAATGGAGTCCTGGTGTGGCACTGTGGTTTAATGCACCAGACTGCAAAGCCATTTAAACTGCAAGGTCAGCGGTTCAAGCTCACCAGCTGCTCCTAGGAAACCCTATACAGGGTTGCTATGGGTCAGAATGGACTCAACGGCATGTAACAAAAACAACAACAACATGGGCAAAATATTGAATGACACAAAAGACATCAGAAGAAGATACAAGGAATACACAGTCACTGTACCAAAATGAATTGGTCAATGTTCAACCATTTCAGGATATAACATATGACCAAGAACTGATGGTACTAAAGGAGGAAGTCCAAGCTTTACTGAAGGCATTGGTGGAAAACAAAGCTCTGGGAAATGATGCAGCTCTGAAGGTGCTCACTCATCTATGCCAAGAAATTCGAAAGACAGCTAGCAGTGCAACCAATTATAATAAATCCATATTTGTGCTCATTCCAAGAAAAGGTGACCCAAAAGAAAGCAGAAATCATCAAACAATATCATTAATATTGCAAGATAACTTTTGCTGAAAATAATTCAAAAACAGTTGCAGAAGCATATATTGACATGGAGAGGCCAGAAATTCAAGCCAGATTCACAAGAGCACATAGAACCAGGGATATAAGTGCTAGCATCAGATGAATCTTGACTGAAAGCAGAGAATACCATAAAAATGTTTGTTTGTGTTTTATTGACTATGCAAAGACAGACATTTGACTGTGTGGATCATAATCAACCATGGACAAATTTTGAAGAATGGGAATGCAAGAACAGGTAACTGTGTTCCAGTGGCACTTGTACATAGACCACTTGTACATAATCATTCAAACAGAACAAGGGAATATTACATGGTTTAAAATCAAGAAAGTTTTGCTTTAGCATTGTATCCTTTCACTATACTTATTTCAGTCTGTATGATGAGCAAATAATCCTAGAAGGCTGACTATATGAAGAAGAATGCAGCATCAAAATCGGAGGGTCAAAAATGAGGGAGAGGGGCTTACAAAGGCAAGAAGTGACTGGCTTACAAGCTTTCAAGTGGGAACCTAGATCCAGAGGGCCTGGATGAAGGTAGAATCTCCAGTGAATAGTATCCAATCTGTCTAGGTGGGGCTGATGAAATGAAATGCCGACGGGTCTCTTGTGATACAATAGTGAATAATTGTTATCAGGACTGATTGTGAGGGTTGGAAATGTAAAGGTGGACATTTTATAGCAAGGAGGGAAGTAATTAACTTTTTTCAGTCTAGGAGCGGAGGTCCCTAGGACCATCAACGGCGAAGAGCAGAGAGTGGGACCCTACCCAGAGAAGCAATGATGCCTGAAATGGAGGCAGAGATGATGACGTGGAGCGATGGAGCAGCTGGGGACTTTGGATCCAGAGAGGGAGAGGGACTGTGTGCTGAAGACCCCGGGGACTGTGGGGGGCAGGCTTGCAGGGTATACCCTTTGGCTGGTTGATGATGCATGGAAGGGATTGTAACCATGGCAATGAGATGATATATGACAGAATGAATGTAAAACTAATGTTCTCCCATATAAACTATCACATAATTCACAATAAAACATTTAAGAAAAAAAAAATCCAAGGGTCATTAACAACTGCTGATATGCAGACGATACAACCTTGCTTGCTGACTTGAAACACTTGTTGATGAAGATAAAAGAATACAGCCTTCAGTATGGATTACAACTCAATTTAAAGAAAACAAAAATCCTTAATAAGCATAATAAACATAAACAATATTATGATAAAGAAAAGATTGAAGTTGCCAAGGTTTTGATTTTACTTGGACCCACAATCAATGGTCATGGAAGCATCTGCCAGGAAATCAAATGATGTATTTTATTGTGATCATATGCTACAAAAGATCTCCTTAACTTGTAGCGTAGTGGTTACGAATCGGGCTGCTAATCTCACAGTCAGCAGTTAGAAACTACCAGTTTTTCCGTGGGAGAAAGAGGAGGCTGTCTGCTCCCGTAAAGATATACAGCCTCGGAAACCCTGTACCAGGTCGTTATGAGTCGGAACCGACTCCACGGCACATAACAACAACAACAAAGTACTAAAAAGCAAAGTACTAAAAGGATATCAGGATGTCACAATTGCAAAAGCCATGATATTTTCAATCACCTCAAATACATGTGGAAGCTGTAAATGAGGTGACTGAAAATCAAAACCAAAAAGAGAATAGATGCCTTTAAATTTTGATGTTGGCAAAGAATATTGAAAGTTACCATGGACTGCCAAACAAGACGTAAATCTATCTTGGAAGAAGTATAGACAAAATTCTCACTGGAAATTATGATGGTGAGATTTTGTTTTCACGTACTTTGGACATGTGATCAGGATAGGCCAGTCCTTGGAGAAGGACATCATACGTGATAGACGGTCAGTGAAAAATAGAAAGACCTCCAACAAGATGGATTGACCCAGTGGCTGCAACAATGTGCTCAAACGTAACAACAATTGTGAGGATAGTACAGGACAGGGCGGTGTTTAGTTCTGTTGAGCATAGGGTCACTATGAGTTGGAACTGAATTGAAAGTATCTAATAACAAGAAATCCTGGTATGGCACTATAGGATAAGCACTGGACATCAAGGTTAGAGGTTCAAACTCACCAGCTGCTCCTTGGAAACCTTATACAGAACTGACTTGATGGCACTAAACAACAAGGACAACAAGTAGGGCTGGGAAGTATCCAGTTATACTGCCTCCATTTCCTATGGATTACCTGCGGTGGCCATAGCAAATGAAAGGCTGATTCCCTGTTCTAACAAAAGCTATCACTGTCATTGAAAAACCAATTTATTTCCTTTGTACCCTCTTTCTTTCTTGCCTTGAATCACATTACCTTATGTCAACCCAAGGTTTGGTATTCAGCAGTCTAACAACAAGAGCAACTTAATAGTGTATGTTTCACAAACGAAAATTTTTTTAATATTGAAGATTTTTTTGTTGAACATTTGTAGAACATTGGGCATGAACATTTTTCTAATTTTTTAACTTTTGGACCACTGATGTTCCATCTGAAAGGGGTAATTTCTTAATTTCATGTGTTCTTTAGTGATGGAAGTTAACATTCTCCTTTTACCATAATTACCTTTTTGTTAATAACAGTAAAAACACCAGGTCCATGGTATTTCTCATATTTAATATCTGTATTGAATATATTAGACTAGAATAAATCTTCATCTGCATATATTAATTATATGCTATATAGCTCTATCAATTTATACAACACAAAAGACATTTGTAGGTAAAGCATTAAATGGCAGTGTACATGTAATAATTGAACATTAACAAGATTATAATAATCAGTTATTCATTTAATAGGAGAGTCAAGTATTTCCTGATAATCCTGCCTTCTTAAATTCATCCAGTAAAGTTTATAGCTAGCAAGGACAAAAACACTAATCATAATGATTACTCCTCCAAATACATCATAGACACTAGGGAATATGTGTAACACTAGAAGCTGCAAGACCATAGCAACGACAATCTCTAGATGCTGTACTGTGCTGACCAAAGCTGGATGGAATTTGTCCAAAGCATAATAAACTCCTAAGAATGCTGCAGTAGAACAGACACATATAGCAATGAGATAACTCCATGTTTCTCCGTCTAATGGGATGATGGGTTCTTGGAGAATGAACATAGTAGACAGTCCCCAGACAGTGCCAGTCCAGCCAAAGGTAAACAGTGCAGTCCACATGCTGATCTTCTCCTTGATGGATCTGTATACTATCATGGAAAGAGCAGTGGTCAGTCCAGCCATCACAGTCATAGTGTAGCCAAAAGCTTCTTTCCAGGCATTTAACAGAGAATTGTCTTCATCCACAATGTTGGGGATCATGACCAGACAAACACCTAAGATACTGCAGACAACTGTAGCCATGTCAACGTACGCCATTTTCTCATCCACAAGTAAAAATGCCAAAATGGCACTGAAGACTGTGGTTGTGGCTCTCCACATAGTGGTCCCATTACTTGGAGGAACTATTGAAAAAGATGTATAAGCACAGGTGATAGAGATGACATTGCATACACCATAAAAGAAGAGTCGTAATCTGTATCCACTGGGCCCAAAGGGGGCCTCTTGATAGTAACATACAACTAACACAGATAACACTTGCAAGACAGAACGGATAAAAATCAGTTCTAGAGACGGAACTTTAGAACGATCAGAAACAAGCCTAGTGATAAGAGCTACACATCCATGAGCCAAAGCAGATCCAAACAGCACTATCCACATTTTTCTAGACTGAAAAATGTTTTTTTCTGTAAAGCTCTGTAACTGTCCAATCTCATTAGTTACTGGGTCTTCCGTTGGTGGGGGTTGGGTGTCCATGGTTCCAAAGAAAGTTCTTCCTTTTCTTTTTATTTCACTCAGCAGACGTTTCTTAGGATTTTCTTCCATAAAATTTCCATAATCTTCATTGATTTCTTCATATCCATCATCCCCAGGCTGGGGATAATGGGAGGTATATTTCACCATCACTGTGTTGGGATGTATTTTCACCCGTTTTTTAACTGGATAATTTTTGGAGGGAGAAGTATCCATTTCTTCAAATAATCTGTTTTTTAAAAAGATAAACATACATATTAATTCAATTGGGAAAATGCAATCTCTATTATACTTATGTATATTAATTCAATGATCACAAATATAGATTGTAACAGTAGTCAAATATAAAGTAACAGGAAGAGATGATTTGACAGTATATCTTATGAGCTCTATGGAGCCCAATGGAGTTATCTAACTTTTTTTACACCCATATGAAATCTGGCTCTATTTCTCATACAACTTATTTTTTTTTTCTCATTTAGCTCTATTTACTATCTTTACTTAATAAGCAGATACTTTTCCATTTTTTCACTTCTATCTATTACCCCACCCATCAACCACAAAAATAAACAATCAGACCTTTCCTTCTCATTGTGCCCATTTAAATTGTGTTCATTTGTCTAAGTTATAAATTTTAAATGGGTAAGGGCAAAGTCTTTTATATATTCAACTCTGTATAATACCAGAATTAGCATTATATTATAAAAACAAGAATTGGATGTCTTGTTTTTATTAATATTTATTCTAGACTCCCAAAATTTCCAGGGATAATTTCCACTGAAATTAGAAAATTAAGTGAAATAAAATTAAGTTACTAACATTAATGAACTGTTGTGGAATTCTAAAGTTTACAGTCTTTCTGATGGGCAAATGCTGATATATATTAATATTTTAACTGAGATGAATTAATAGAGCATACAGGGAGCAAAGTTAAGAAATACTAGCTATAACCAAACATTCTGTGGGAGTGAGTCACTGGGCCTGGGGGCTCAGGACCTTAATATTGGGGGACACACCAGAGTAAAATTTCTTAACATAATCCACAAAAACAATGTTCTGTATCATACTTTGGTGAATACTCACTGGGGTCTTAAAAGCTTGTTAATGACCATCTAAGGTGCAAGTATTGGTCACTCCCTATCTGGAGCAATGAAGGGTGGAGAAAATTAAAGATACATGGAAACAATTAATCCTATGGAGTAAAATACACACAAACATGAGCCTCCAAGACTCTGAGACCATAAGAACAAGATGGTGACTGGCTACCACCACCAGCTACTTTGACAGGGTTCACATTAGAAAGGTCCTGGATACACTGGGAGAAAAAATGTGGAACAAAAATCAAAATCATAAAATAAAAAGACCAGTCTTATTAATCTGATAGACACTATGACTAGGAGTCATCCTTCAGTCCTGAAACTGAACTCACCCCTGTGGCTCAATTTTCAGCTAAACAACAGACAGGTCTACAAGATGAGCAATTACACTAGGGAGGTATGTACTGGTTAGAATAATCAAACATTGAAATCAAAAGGGCAGCATTTTGGTTGGGATAAGTGATGTTACTGATGGGCATTGCAATCAATGACATGAAATAAAATGTGTATGAATGGTTGAATAAAAAACTGATTTGCTCTGTAAACTTTCATCCAATTCATAATAAAAAGCTGAAAATTATTAAATAAAGTGCATAGAGCTCTCCTACAGATGGTCTCAATTAAAAAAACAAACAAACAAACCCAAATACCCTTTAATTCAGCATTACCATTTCTAAGATTTTGCTCTGAAGAAATGATTAGACGATACTTTTCACTTTCTGTGCATAAAAAAGGGAGAGGGACATAAGAATTTGCTTACATACACAGGTAAGTGAAAAATGATCTGCACTCTGGTTATATTAAAACACCCATCCATGTACGTGGCGATGACAACATTGAGCATGCATGTGAAATGATTTGGTCAAATAGACAAGTGACAGTGGATTATGTGGCAAATCATTTGCAAATCAGTCATGGCTCTGCCTATGTAATCTATGACAAATTAGGGTTTCAAAAAAAGTTTGTGCAAGATGGGTACCAAAACAACTCACACAGGAGCAGAAACAGAAGCATTTGGACATCTGCAAACAAAACTTGGACCAATACTCAAAGGAAAGTAAGTTTCTTAAAAACAATCATTACTGTTGGTGAGACTTGGATTCATCACTCTGAGCCTAAGAGTCAACGTCAGAGTATGGAATGGAAAAATCCTCAGTCACCGACCAAGAAAAAGTTCAAAAGTCAACAATCAACTGGATAATTGCTGCCTACTGTTTTCTGGAATTCTCAAGGGCCAGTATTGGAACACTATCAGGGAAAAGGTTCAACAATCAATGGTGCTCATTACAGTGAGATGCTCACTGGAGAGCTGAAGGCAAAGCTTCAGATTAAATGCAGAGGACTGCTGTCCAAGAGCATTGTGATCTTGCATGACAATGCACATCCACATCTCTGCCTACACTGTTGACATTCTGCAAAAACATAGTTTTGAGGTGTTAAAGCATCCGCCCCATAGTCCTGATCTTTCTCCATTGGCCTTTCACCTGATTGGCCCCCTGAAAGCAGCCCTTCTGGGATGAAGATTCACCTCTGATGAAGAAGTGAAGACAGCACTGCATTTATGGCTCACAGATCAGCCTAAAATATTTTTTAATAAGGGAATGTTGTTGTTGTTGTTGTTAAGTGCCGTCGAGTCGTTTCCGACCCATAGCGACCCTGTACAGGGTTTCCAAGGCTATAAATCTTTACGGGAGGAGACCGCCTCATCTTTCTCCTGCGGAACAGCTGGTAGTTTCGAACTGCTGGCCTTAAGGTTCGCAGCCCGATTCGTAACCACTACACTACCAAGCTTATTGACAGATGGACAAGGTGATTATGTTGAAAAATGATGTATTTGTCTTTTCTAAAAGTTGAATAAAATAAATTCTACAGAGTGCACATAATTTTTGACTCACCCTTGTATATAAAGAAATTATGGATGGATACAGAGGAAACATGAATAAAAGAAAACCTGTTTACTTTTATATATATATATATATTTTTTTAATCATGTGATACTCTTCAAGAAATTAAATTTAAAAGTTCAATAGGCATTCATCTATCACTTTTAATATATAAAAACTATGGAGAAATACATGCACAGGGAAGTTCATTATAGTTTACACAGTGCAAACAATGCAAAATTGTGCTATGTATCCATTTAAAACAACAATGTAGATCTTTATTGATATGGTTGAGTAGTAAAAAAGTTAAGCTTAGTGTAAGTATTAAATGAGATAACGTATACAAAGAATTTGGCACAGTAAAGGTATAAATTCTTAATAAACATTAGCCATGAATCTGACTTTCTTTCACCTGTAATTATAAAATACTGGGAAGCTCATAAAATGTTACTCTTTCTTTTGTACCTGTATATGTACATGCAGCAGTTCTTTCTCTCTGTCTCATGCCTGCACACACATGTGCATGCACTCTTACTTTCGCTCTCACTCTCTCTTCCCTCTCTCTGACTTAGAACTCTTTTTTCCTGGTCAATGATTCCTCCCCTCCTCCCTCAAAAAAAAAGGAGAACAATAAGACGAGTTGTACAAGTCATAAGTTCTCCAGCCAAATCCATCTGTTTGTTCCCTTTGCTTGCCCAAAACACATAATCAATTTCAGGATCTTAAGCCATGGTACAGAAATCAAGTCTCACTTTGTTCTTTAACACCATATTACTCCTTTCTTTGTCTTCTAAAAACAAAGGACTCATGGTGGCACAGTTGTAAAGTCTTACTGCTAACTAAAAGGTCAGTGGTTCAAACCCACAAGCCAATCCTCAGGAGAGAGATATATCTGTCTGTTTCCATAAAGATTTATTGTATTCTTAGGTGATGTTGAGTCAGTTCCAAGTCATAGCAACCCTGTGTACAACAGAACAAAACACTCCCAAGTCCTGTGCCATCCTTAAAATTGTTGGCACTAAATGTGTGTAGCAGTACAGTTAGCTGCCATCTTTTTTTTTTTTTTTAAATGAGTGAAAGTTTACAGAGCAGATCATCAGTTCTACATTTAACAAATCATACACTTTGTGTCATTACAATGGTTATAATCCTCTCCATGTAACATCAGTTAATAGTATTTCTCTCCATTCATTTTAGCTCTTTTAATTTAAAAACAACAACAACAACACTGAGGCATATATAATAATTTACACCACCAAAGGGCACATTCTGCAAGTCTGCCTCCTGGCCTCCAGCTCTCAGTCCCTCTCTTTCCATGAATCTAGAGTTCTCAGCTGCTTCTTCTCCCCAGGTCCCCATCTCTGCCTCCATCTCTGGTGTAGCTGCTTCTCTGGATAGGGTCCCGCATTCCACTTGTGCTCTTATCCCTTGATGGTCCTAGGGTCCTCTGTTTCTGGACTGTAAGATTAACTACTTCCTGCTTTTTGTTACAAAACTTCAACGTTTACAATCGTGACAGTTGCAATTAGTTATAATAACAATTACTCACTACTGAATCATAAGAATCTTATTCCCATCTCTTTTTACCAGACCCATCTAGACAAGATGAAAACTATTCAGTGGGTACTCTATCTTCCCTTACCCACTCTTAAACTAAACTCCCTCTTGAAAGCTTTTAAGCCAGTCACTTTGAGCCTTTATCACCTCCTCCTTTTAGGTAGCCAATGTCTAAGTTGCCCATCCCTATCTACCGTGTATACAGAGGGGATAACATTGATCCTTGATGTAAATACTCTTTCACTCTCTGTATTTTGAGCTACTACCTCCATGAATATCCACCACTCATCTGTTAGTTTGTCGCAGTGTGGTGACTTGCGAGTTGCTATGATTCTGGAAGTTATGCCACAGTGTTTTAAATACCAGCACGGTCACCCATGGTGGACAGGTTTCAGATGAGCTTCCAGGTGAAGAAAGACTAGGAAGAAGGAGGGATGAACTACTTCCGAATATTCAGTCACTGAAAACCTTATGAATAGCAGAGAAACACTGTCAGATATGGTGCTGGAAAATGAGTCCCTCAGGTTAGAAGGCACTCAAAATGCGACAGCGTAAGAGCTGCCTCCTCAAAGTAGAGTTGACTGTGATGACACGAATGGAGTAAAGCCCATGGGAGTAAAACTCGTGGGACCTTCATTTGCTGATGGGGCACAAATCAAAATGAAGAGAAACAGCTGTAAACAGCCATTAATAACCAGAACATGGAATATATGAAGTATGAATCGAGGAAAATTGGAAATTGTCAAAAATGAAATGGAACACATAAACATCAATATCATAGGCATTGGTGAGCTGAAATGGACTGGTATTGGCCATTTTGAACCTGACAACCACATGGTTTACTATGCCTGGAATGACAAATTGAAGAGGAATGGTGTTGCATTCATTGTCAAAAAGACCATATCCAGATCAGTCATGAGGTACAACCCTGACTGTGATAGGATAATATCCATTCAACTACAAGGAAGCCCAGTTAATACCACTACTATTCAAATTTACACACCAACCACTACAGCCAGTGAGGATGAAATAGAAGAATTCTACCAACATCTTCACTCTGAAATTGATTACACAAGATGTATTGATCATTACTGGTGATTGGAATGCAAAGGTTGGGACCAAAGAGGAAGGATCAGTAGTTGGAAAATATTGCCTTCGTGCTAGAAATGATGATGCTGGAGATCGCATGATAGAATTCTGCAAAATCAATGATTTGTTCATTTCAAATACCTTCTTTAGACAGCATAAGAGATGACTATACACATGGACCTTACCAGATGGAATACACAGGAATCAAACTGACTGTATCTGCGGAAAGAGATGATGGAAAAGCTCTATATCATCAGTCAAAACAAGGTCAGGGGCAAATTGTGGAACAGACCATCAATTGTTCTTATGCAAATTCAAAATGAAACGGAATCAAATGAAAACAAGTCCATGTGAGTCAAAATATGACCTTGAATATATCACACCTGAATTTAGAGATCATCTGAAGAACAGATTTGATACATTAAACACTAAAGACCGAAGACCAAAAGAGTTGTGGGATGACATCAAGAACATCATACGTGAAGAAAGCAAAAAGTCATTAAACAAGAATGAAGGAAAAGATCAAAATGGATGTCAGAAGACTCTGAAACTTGCTCTCCAGCATAGAGATGCTAAAGCAAATTGAAGAAATGAGGAGGTACAAGACCTAAGCAGAAAACTTCAAAAGTCAGCTCAAGAAGACAAAGTTAAATATTACAACAAAATGTGCAAAGTCAAGAGTCATAAAACCAAAATTGAAGAACATGCTCAGCATTTCTCATGCTGGGGGCACTGAAGAAAAAAATCCAAGCTTTGACTTTCATTATTGGATTCTCTGGGCAAATTAATGAATGGTGCAGAAAGCAACAAGAGAAGATGGAAGGAATACACAGTCACTGTACAACCGTTTCAATAGGTAGCATATAATCAAGAGCCAATTATCCATAAGGAAGAAGTCCAAGGGGCATTGAAGGAAATGGCAAAGAACAAGGCTCCAGGAATTGATGGAATACAAAT
>NW_006408546.1:13679491-13688508 GCF_000296735.1 Chrysochloris asiatica | reverse complement strand
AGATGGATTGGCCAGGTGGCAGCATCGATGGACTCAAGTTTGGCAACAGTAGTGAGGTTGGCCCAGGATCAGACATTGTTTCATTCTGCTGTGCATAAGGTCACTATGAGTCGGTGCCGACTTGATGGCACCTAACAACAACAAATACTGGCCAAGGTATTTTGAAGGAAAAGATATAATTAAATTATTTTCATTCAACTTTATTTTCTTAGTAAGAAATTTAGCCTTTCCCATGTTCCAATTTTTTTTCTGAGTCAATTGTTGATGTTTTAAAAGTCTTTTTAAAGTTAGTTCATGAAAATAGAGTCTACAGTTCATAATAACAGAACTGGAGAAATCTCTTTCTTTACTTATCATAAGAGCAAGAGCAATTTGGGAAGCAGTTTATTTAGTTGCTTTGGCTGCAAGGTGTTGTTGTTAAATGCTGTCGACTGATAAAGATCCTGTATAGGATTTCTGAGGAGCAGCTGATGGGTTTGAACAGCTAACTATACAGTTGGAAGTCAGTGCTTATCCTACAGTGCCACACTAGGTAATTTCCCTAAATTTCTAAAAGGAGTTAAAAGTTGTTTAGTTAAATTCAAACAGTGATGCTCAAAGGATTATCATTTTCCGTTTCTGGGATGAGGGCTGTTGTTGTTGTTAAGGTCCATCGAGTCAGTTCCTACCCATAGCGACCCTGTATAGGGTTTCTGAGGAGCATCTGGTGATCTTGAACTGCCAACCTTGCTGTTCAAATGGCTTTGCAGTCTGGCACATTAACCCACAGCACCACACCAGGACTCCTGAGATGAGGGTAGTAGGATTTAAATAAGCCACAGAAATTTTCTTTAGAAACTTCATGTCCATCAACTGTTAAGTGTTGTAATAGGATTAAACTATCTTCAGTACTAGTCTGGTGGGAGGTGGAACATGCTAATAAATTATCTACATGTTGTAATGATTTAGATTTTTTTTTTTTAAGAAGCAAAAAAATTTATTTATTTTTTTTTTCATTTTTTTGTTGGTTACCAGGGTGTATGAGGTGGGGTGAGGGGAGGAAGGGGAAGTTGGAGCACAGGGTAGGAAATAGGCACAGGATAGTAGAGCACAGTGTAGGGAATAGACACAGGATAGTTTGGGTGCTAGGGGTGGGGCACACAAACTAGAAGGGGAAGGGGAAAGGAAAAACAAGGCAGATTGGAGGACAGCTAGGCAAGTTTACATGGGCTAAATAGGACAGAAGTAAATAATGATATAAGCACAACCGTGAAACAACAGGACTCAGGGATAAAAAGATTGATTCATGGTTTGAATGGGTAAAAGTGGGGAAATGATGTTAAGATGCTTGGCTGTCTTTTGAATCTTGGTTTCCATTGCCTACTATTGTAAAATAGACACTTGAAGGGGAGAGAGAGGGATAGCCAGAAACATCACAAGAGAAAGTTTGTAAGTCTGTCTTCAGCCTATAACTGATTGGAATACCTAAAATGGGGCTAGAACTTACCCAGTAAAGGGGCTCCCTGCAGAGCCTTTGCATTGCACAAGACCATAGGTGGAATCCTGATCCCCATCCAGAATCTTCTGAGGTGGGACATTTCCACTTGAAAGGACAAGCAGACCAGTCTGGAGCAGCTTATTAATGATGCAATTACAAAATCCATGACCTCGACAGGGCTTCCCAAGGGTGAGGTTCCTTACAACTTGGCACATCTTAGACTTGAAGCTCCAGGGACCCCTGCTTGATGACAGGGACAATCCCAAACTCATTATTTATTCCACTCTCCTCTTCCACATTCATATTCACTATTCAGTACTCCAGTGTTCTTAACTGTGTTGCTTTCATTTTTAATTCCTCTCCTTTTCTGCTGTCAGTGTCTGCTATTTATACAGTCTCTTTCCTTGTACATCACGTTCTTGCTGGTCCACGTTAGAAAAATGCAAAATATTGTCATACTCCTCTTCAGATTCTTAGAAGTAGAACTCTGATTGGGCCAGTGCAGACATGATGGCATGGCCTTGTTCAGTTACCCTTAGTTTTCAAGTGAGGCAAAAGAACTTCTATACTTTCACTGTATTCAGAATCCATTGTCAGTGTGCTGAATCCAATGCTGACTGGATGAATATATAGGCTTTGGAGCTGTAAAAGCTCCTGGAGGCAGATCTGGAGGGTCTGTGCCAGGGCAGGTGATGACGCCAGCTCTAGATTCATTTTTAAATTGCAGTAAGTTGTAAATCGGATGAGGTATTTGAGAAAAAATTGGAAGGATCAATAAATCCTTGCGACATTACTGTTCAAATAAATGTTGGTTTCCTAAGGGAAATCAAATATTGGATCTCAGGGTGGACAATTAGAGTAAAAAAGGGTGCTACAGAGATCAATAAGGAGCTCTGGTAGCATAGTGGTTATGAATCACGCTGCGAACCGCAAGGTCAGCAGTTTGAAACTACCAGCTGTTCCAAAGGAGAAAGATGAGGCGTTCTGGTCCTGTAAAGATTTACAGCCTTGGAAACCCTGTACAGGGTCGCTATGAGTCGGAACCAACTCCACGGCACACAGCCACCACCACCACCACTGAGATCAATAGCAGTAAAGTGCATAGAATCTGAAAAGAGTAAAATATGACAATTTGGAACTACTAGAATCTTGGAACAGTAATGTGATTGATACCTTGGCAGGGACAGTTATCAGCACATTGTAGAGGATGTCTCTTAATACTCTTGAAGGCCATTTAACATTAAGTCTGTCTTAAAGGCCTTTTTACTTTGTTTTTTCGCTTTACACTGGGTGTTCTCAGTACTAGGAATTTAGACTCTGTTATGAAGGAGTGTAAGTTTTTTTCAGTCCTGTGAGCCTATTATTTTTTGTCATTCTGGAACTAATACAACTTATTTTTCTTAAATAAAACCTATTTCATATAATATCTAGGTTAAGTTACTTAGAAAGATTCTGCTTTCAAAGTTCTCTGTTAATATGGTAGTTTCTCCTTGTGAATTTACAGCCATTAAAGAAAAGGCCCCTGTTACATCTCCAGAGCCCATTTATTCTGTCTGGTTGAAGGTTCTCTTTATTAGATCATTTCTTTTTATTGTTTATTATTTAATTTATAGAAATTTTTCTTAATGCTTGCATTTCTTGCAATAATTACAAGTACCAGGTTTAGTGTCTCTTCAAAGGACTTGGAATTGGTTGTTGGAACCGAATCTACGGCACTTAACAACAACAACGTTGTTGTTGTACATTGAAGGAACTGGCAAAGAACATGGCACCAGGAATTGATGGAAAAAAATTGAAATCTTTCAACAAAGTGAGGCAGCACAGGAGGCACTCACTCATCGATGCCAAGAAATTTGGAAGACAACTGTCTGGCTGACTGATTGGAAGAGATCCGTATTTGCGCCCATTCCAAAGAGAGGTGACCCAACGGAATGCGGAAATCATTGGACAATATCTTTAATATCCCATGCAAGTAAAGCTTTACTAAAGGTAATACAGAAATGGCTGCAAGCATACATTGACAGAGAACTTCCAGAGGTTCAAGCCAGATTCAGAAGAGGCCGTGGAATGAGGGATATCATTGCTGATGTCTGCTGGATCTTGGCTGAAAGCAGAGAATATCAGAAAGATGTTTACCTGTGCTTTATTGACTACGCAAAGCCTTTTGATTTTGTGGATCATGACAAGTTATGGACAACATTGCAAAGTATGAGTATTCCGGAACACTTAGTTGTTCCCATGAGGAATCTGTACATGGACCAGAGTGCTCCTTGGAGGCCAGGATGGCCAAACTTGGTCTCTCATACATCGGACATGTTGTCAGCAGGGACCAGTCGCTGGAGAAAGGTATCATGTTTGGTAAGGTGGAAGGTCAGAGAAAAAGAGGAAGACCCCCAGCGAAATGGATTGGCCAAGTAGCAGTATCGATGGACTCAAGCGTGGCAACAAAAATGAGGTTGGCCCAGGACCAGCAGTGCTTCGTTCTGCTGTGTATAGGGTCTCTATTAGTCAGTACTGACTTGATGGCACCTAACAACAACAACAACAACATTATTGTTGTTAAGTGCTATGGAGTCGGTTCCAATTCACAGTGACCCTATATAGGGTTTCCAAGGAGCAGCTGGTGAGTTTGAAGCGCTGACCTTGTGGTTCAAATTGACCTTGATGTTAAGCAAGGTCGGCAGTTCAAGCTCACCAGTTGCTCCTTGGAAATCCTATACAGGGTTGCTATGGGTCAGAACTGACTCGGTGGCACTTAATAACCACAACAAATAGTATGTAACACCAGGACTCCATTTTGTTGATGTTGTTGTTGTTGTTAGGTGCCATCGAGTCAGTCCTGACTTATAGTGACCCTATGCACAATAGAACGAAATACTGTCCAGACCTTGGCGAACCTCACAATCATTGCTATGCTTGAGCCTACTGATGTTGCCACTTTGCTAATCCATCTCGCTGAGGGTCTTCCTCTTTTGCTCTGACCCTCCACCTTACCAAACATGATATCCTTCTCCCTTTACTGGTCCCTCCTGACATTATGTCCAAAGTGTGAGAGATGGAGTCTGGCCATCCTGGCCTCCAAGGAGCACTCAGGTTGCATTTCTTCCAACACAGATCTATTTTTTGTTCTTTTGGCATTCCATGGTACTCTCAGTATTCTTCTCCAACACCATAACTCAAATGCATCAATTCTTCTACGATCTTCCTTATTCACTGTTGAACTTTCACATGCATATGAGGTTACTGAAAATACCACGGCTTGCATCAGGCACATCTTAGTCCTCAAACTGATATCTTTGCTCTTCAACACTTTAAAAGGGTCTTGTGCATCAGATTTGCCTAATGCTATATACCGTTTGATATCTTGACTGCTGCTTCCATGAGTATTGATGGTTGATCCAAGAAAAATGAAGTCTTTGACAACTTTAATGTTTTCTCCATTGATAAGAATGTTGTTTATTAGTCCAGTGGTAAAGATTTTTGTTTTCCTTACATTGAGATGCAATCCATACTGTAGGCGGTAGTCTTTGATCTTCATTGGTAAGTATTTTAAGTCCTCTTCACTTTCAGCAAGCAAGGTTGTACCATCTGCGTATTGGAGGTTGTTAATGAGTCTTTCTCCAATCCTTATGCCACATTTTTCTTCATATAATCCAGCTTCTCAGATTATTTGCTCAGCATACAGGTTGAAGAAGTATGGTGAAAGAATACAACCCCATCACACACCTTTCCTAATTTTAAATCATTTGGTGTTCCCTTGTTCTGTTCGAACAACTGCCACTTGGTCTATGCACAGGTTCCTCATGAGCACAATTAAGTGTTCCAGAATATTCATTCTCTACAATATTGGCCATAGCTTGTCATAATCCACATAATCAAAAGCCATTGCATAATCAATAAAGCAAAGGTAAACATCTTTCTAGTATTCTCTGCTTTCAGCCAAGATCCATCTGACGTCAGCAATGATATTGCTCATTTCACGTCCTCTTCTGAAACTGGCTTGAACCTCTGGAAGTTCTCTGTCAATGTATGCTTATAGCCGTTTCTGTATTACCTTTAGTAAAACTTCACTCACATGGGATATCAATGATATTGTCAAATGATTTTCTCATTCTGTTAGATCACCTCTTTGGAATGGGCACAAATATGGATCTCTTCCAGTCAGGTGGCCAGGTGGCTGTCTTATAAATTTCCTGGCATAGATGAGTGAGTGCCTCCAGGCCACCTCACTTCATTGAAAGATTTCAATTTGTACGCCATCAATTCCTGGTGCCTTGTTCTTTGCCAATGCCTTCAATGCACCTTGGACTTCCTCCTTCAGGATCATTGGCTCTTGATCATATGCTACCTCTTGAAATGGTTGAACCATATCCTTTTGGTACAGTGACTCTGTGTATTCCTTCCATCTTCTTTTCATACTTCTGCATCATTCAATAAGCCCAAAGAATCCTTCAATAACTCATGTTGAGGCTTGAATTTTTTCTTCAGTTCCCTCAGCTTGAGAACTGCTGAGTGAGTTCTTCCCTTTTGATTTTCTAACTCCAGGTCTTTGTACATTTTGTTGATTGTTGTTGTTAAGTACTGTTGAGTAGACTCCAATCCATAGTGACCCTATATAGGGTTTCCAAGGAGCAGCTGGTGAGCTTGAACCACTGACCTTGCATTTCAAATGACATTGCAATCTGAGGCATTAGCCCACAGTACCACACCAGGACTCAGGAGACTGTAATTGTTTATAAGGCCTTAATCTTGAACACTGTTTGTATGGTCAATAAAGATCTGGTAAATTTGATAAAAATCTGGAAAATTTCAATAAAGATTTAAAATTATTCAGTAATTTTATAAGGGTCCTTACAGAATTTTGGGAAATCCTTAACAATACCATATAATTCTGTCTGAATCCAAGAAACAAAGGATCATTAGCAGTTTCTATGGAGCCCATCTTGAAGTTTATAGAATGGAGTTTAAAAGGGATTTCAAGAATGTATTTTATATCCTTAGTAGTTTCTTCCAGAAATGGGAAGTTCAGACAGAATATTATCAGAAGAAAAAAAAGGGAGGGAGACACATAAAGAAGAGACAGTGGAGTTGTTTATACAACTGAAACAGAGACTTGACATTGTAACTCCTTATGTTGTTCAGTTAACCTAGCAATGTTATCCTGCAGGAAAGTGGCCATAAAAGTATGCTAGCATTCAAAAAACAAGTAGATATGCAAGCCAGTTTTTGTCCATATAAGAGACTGAGATGCTTGAAGGCAACCCTGCTTAGTCTTTAGAATTAGTGTTTTCTATTTTACTAAAATAGTAAGCACAGGTGATTTTAAAACTTGTATTTGCACTGAAACTTAAATGTGCATTGAACCTAAATGTGTACTAAAATTTGGAATGTGCACTTAAAAATAATGATAAGTTCTATCTTAATGGGCTGAAACTTTGATTCTTCCAAGATCATACTATCAGATTTGGGAATATTGTGGTGCCAGTCTTATCAAAATTAATTTGGCAAAAAACATTTGGAGTGTGAACTAAAAATAAAAGTACAAACTAAATTCAATAATAATCACAAAGTACTTCAACAGATGGAATCAGTGCTCAATTCAAGAGCCTTTTTACCTGGGACAACTCTGGGGAATCCCGGGAGATACTAAGCCCAATGGCTCTGCTGGTACCAGGAGCCCAAGTCCACAATGTCTCAGGGATCACCGAAGATAGAGTCTTTGAGTCCTATTTCAGACACCAGAAAATGTCTAAGAGTAAGAATGTATAATCTGTTAAAATAATAGTAAAGAGATTTATTGGAGGATATTACAAGGGTTAAGTCCAAAAGTATTAGGGCTCCAGTAATACATGCATGGGTTTATTCCAAACAAAACATTTTAAAACATGTCTTTATGATCAGTGGATGCCTGCAGACAAGTTTTCTCAGTAATAAACTTATGTTAATCTCATTAGGGTGCCTTCAAAAAGAGGTCCAGTGAAAACAGCAACTATTGAGGAGATCTGCTGGGCCAATTAAATTCAAGGCAGAGAGGTCAACTCTGAAGTTTATGATGACTTTGTTTTAGGATTCTAAAGGAATAATCTTGATATATTTTCCTTAAGGACAGGGTGATCATGAGTGCTTGTTATGAAAAGTTAAGTAAACTGAAAACTGCACTAGTGAGAAAAAAGGCAGGAAAGTTGTGCCAAGAAAAATTTTCCCCATTCCATGACAATGTACCTGCTCATTCTTCAAGTGAAGCAAGAACTGTCCTATAAAACTTTTGTTGGGAAACTTTACCTAGTCCACCACATCGACCTGGTCTTGCCCTTGGTTTTTCCCTTCAGACTTCGTTTTGCTCCAAAACTCAAAGAACATATTAAAGGTACACAATTTGAGTCTTCAAAGATTCCCAAACTGCCATACTGACACAGTGTAAAGAGCACAGAATTCTTTAGGGAAAGAAAGGCTGGAGACATGAAACACTGCCTTCAGAAATGTAGAGAAGACCTAGTGAAAGACTTCTTGACAAACAGTAGTAGGACAATATTTGCAAAAATTACAAAATGTTCCAAGATACGAAAAATGAGAAAGACATTTATATAGGAGAAGTTTAAGGAAACAGTAATCATTAGTCATGAATCAGTAACTACAAGTCATGTATCAGTTAATCTATAGATGCCCTATCCTGGAGCTAGCTTGTGCAAGCATTTTACAAAAATGGGTTTACTTATCTTTCAAGAATCGAGACAGTGTACGTAAAAGCATTCTTCTGAGAGCAGTTGCAATTCTGCCACCCCTCGTTCTCATTCTCCGGCGAGTCAGTGCAGATAACCCCATTCCTAAGAGCTTTATGCAAATGCCTGCTATTTCCAAACCTGTTAGCACAATACAAAATGGAGTTCAATCTTTCCCCTGAGCAGAATCCACTCCAATGCCAAGCACCTACGGCTCTACACATCTCTAAAATCTTTCTATATTATACCACTGTCAAATTAGTCTATCTCTTAAAAATTGTAACAATGACAAACATAAACTCCCTGAAGCTTTCTCCATTCAAGAACCTATAGTGATATCCTACTGACTACCTCATTGAGTTTCAACTTGTTTGCCAGACACTCAAGTTGTTGCCTAATCTAGGCCCTATCAATACTTTGCTCAGCTCAGGGTCATTCCTGTCTTCCCTGCCAAGATGTACATATCATTTGCCTAAACCTTTATTCTCACTAGTTTTCTCTCTGCTCCAACTTTCTAAAAATTGCTCATCTTATAAACAAGCCTACCCTGGCCTCTCAAATCCACTTATTTTTCCTTCCTTATTGGCACATTTGAAATACTAATCTATTACTTTTATAATATAATGCTTTTGTTATCTAGTTATTTCAACTATAGTTTTTTTTTTCTTAAATGTTTTATTGTGAATTATGTGATAGTTTACATGAGAGAACATTAATTTTACATTCATTCTATCGTATATCGTCTCATTGCCATGGTTACAATCCCCTCCATGCATCATCAACCAGCCAAAGGGTATACCCTGCCATCCTTCCCCCCATAA
>NW_006408546.1:13668156-13676214 GCF_000296735.1 Chrysochloris asiatica | reverse complement strand
TGTTTTGTAGTTTTCTTTGTATAAGTCAACTATAGTATTTTTGCATCCCAATATGATTGAATATAGCAAGAAAACACATCTTACTTTTTATTTATGAATTCTCCATAGCACATGGTACAGATATACAGACATTCAGTGTTAATAGACTAATTGAAGAAAGAAAAAAAGGGTCACTGCTAAGACATATAGCACAAAGAGAATTAGTCTCTCTGAGATTCATGTAGCATAAGCACTGGACTGCTAACCACAAGATCAGCAGTTCAAATCCACCAGCCAAACCTATGAAACACTATACAAGATGGTTATGAGTTAGAACCAACTTGATGGCACATAGCAATAACAGCAACAGATTCAAGATTCTTCCATGTAATGAGGTGTTTTATAGATTCATTGTTATTTTTCAATGTCCCATAGTTTTCCATTATGTGTATGTACCAAAATTCGTTTATCCATTTTTCCATTGATAGGCATTTTGGCTGTCTCCATCTCTTTGCTACTGTGAATAATGCTGCAATGAATGTGAGTGTACATGTATCTAGTCATGTTTCAAGTCTTATTTCTTGAAGATATATATCAAGTACAGGGATGGCTAGGTCATACAGTATTTTGATTTCCAACTTTTTGTGGACTTGCCAAACTGTTTTCCACAGTGGTTGCACCATTACAGTCCCACTAGCAGTGTAAGGTCTCAGTTTCTCCACACCCTCACTAGCATTAATTATCTTCTGTGTTTTTGAACTTTGCAATTAATTCTGGGTTGACGTGATATCTCATTGTTTTTTGATTTGCCTCTTTATAACGGCTAATGAATGTGAACATTTCTTTATATGTTTGTTTGCTAACTGAATGTCTTCTTTAGTAAAGTGTCTGTCCTCTATTTTTTAATTGGATTATTTGTCTTTTTCTTGTTGAGATGCTGAAATTTCCTATAAATTAAAAATCTCTTGTCTGATGCTTTTGTTGCTGATGTTAAGTGCCAGTGAGTTGGTTCTGACTCACAACAACCCTGCATAGGATTGCCAAGAGGCCACTAGCAGGTTTAAACCACTGACATTGTGGTTTGCAGTCCGGTGCGTATCCTACAGTGCCACACCAGTAGTCCTCACTGCAAAAAAAAATTTCCCCAGTCTGTGGGTTCTTTTTTCACTCTTTTGGTGAAATCTTTTGATACACTTAAGTGTTGAATTTTTATAAGGCCCCAGTAATTTATATTGTCTTCTGCTGTTTGTATGTTTACAGTTATGTTTGAAAGTGTATTTATGCCCCTAAATTTTTACCTATTTTTTTATTGATGACCTTAATAGTTCTAAGTTTTATGTTTAGGTCTTTAATCCACGTTGAGTTAATTTTTGTTCTTTCATTCTTCTGCAAAAGGATTTCCAGTTTTGACAGCACCATTGTTAAAGAAACTGTCTCTCCCCCTTTTAATGTGTTTTGGCCCTTTGTCAAATATCAGCTGACCATATGTGGATGGATTTACTGCTATGTTCTCAATTCTGCTTCATTGATCTATGTGTCTTTTGTTGTACCAGCACTAGGTTGTTTTGATGACTATGGCTGTGCAGTGGGTTTGAGATTGGGAAAAGAGAGACTTTCCTCTAGCCCAAATATTTTCAATGCCTGATCCTCATGTCTCTGACTCTCATGTGAGAAGTTTTCTTGGGTGAGCACCAATAATATTTGCTTGGTCCCAGAAAGCAATGAATCCTTGACACTCCAAAGTATACAGGCTGTTTACTGTTGTCCCCTTCTTTCCCATTTTCTTTCACTTTGCTCAAGCAAGCAACTAGTCTGCTCCCGTAAAGATTTATAGCCTCGGAAACCCTATACAGGGTCACTATAGGTCAGAACCAACTCCATGGCACACTACCACCACCACTCCTGAAAATATTAAAAATCTCATAACCCCGATTTAGGGTCACTATGAGTCAGGATCGACCTGATGTCAGTAGGTTTAGTGCTCCACAGGAAAAAGTTGAGGCAATCTGCTTCCATAAAGATTTTTTTTTTTTAAGTGATTGCAATCTCTCCACATACCATCAGTTAACAGTATGTACTTCTATTCACTTTAACTCATTTTTTTTTTTAATTTTTATTGTGAACTGAGTGATAGTTTACATGGGAAAACATCAACTTTACACCATCGTTTCATTGCAATGATTACAGTCTCCTCCATGCATCATTATTCAATAGTATTTGCTTCCATTCCCTGTTTTTTTGGTGGGGGGAGTGATATGGGGGGAAATGTACACAGAAACACGGAAGAATATATGACAATTTAAACAATGAAAGGGCACATTCTGCAAGCCTGCCTCCTGGCCGCCAGCCCCTAGTCCCTCTCTTTCTATGCTTCCATAAAGATTTAAAGCTTTGGAAACCCTAGGGGGTAGTTATTACCTGTCATACAGGGCCACTAAATCAGAATGGACTAAATAGCAGTGGGTTTTTGGTCTAAGCAGATGGGAGAGTAAGAAGTATAATCTTTGCAAGCAATAGTTTGGTAAATTTCACGATATTGGCCTTAAGAGAGACTATCCCTCTCTCCTTCCCCATAAGGAAAAAACACAGCTTTTCTCAGGCTAAAGACCCATGATGGCAGTATGATACCTGTGACAGATTGTATTTTCCAAAGATGGCTACTAATCTAGTATTCTCCTTTGTTGTTATTAAATTCTGATGAGTCAGTTCTGACTCATAGAGACCCTGTATAGGGTTTCCAAGGAGTTGCTGATGGGTTTGAACCCTAACCTTGCAGTAGCAGTACAGTGTTTATCCCACAGTGGCACACCAGGACCCCATATCTCATGTTGTTGTTAGGTGCTGTCAGGTCAATACTGACTCATAGCAACCTTTTGTACAACAGAACCAAACACTTCCAATCTCACAATTGGCTGCTACACTTGAGCACGTTGCTACTGCCACTGTGAAATCCATCTAACTGGGGGGTCTTCCTCTTTGTCGCTGATCTTCCACTTTACCAAGCATGATATCCTTCTCGAATGACTGATCCCTTCTGATATTATGTCTCAAGTATAAGAGAAGAAATCTGGCAATCCTAGCTTCTTAGGAACATTCTGTCTATACTTCTTCCAACACAGATTTGTTTGTACTTCTGGCAATCCATTATACTTTTAATAATCTGTTCAAACACCGTAACTCAAATGGATCAATTCTTCTATCATCTTCCTTACTCATTTTTCAACTTTCATATGCATATGAGGACATTGAAAATACCATGGCTTAGGCCAGGTGCACCTTAGTCCTCAAACTGACATCTTTGTTCTTCTTTAAACAGATCTTGTGCAGTGGATTTGCCCAACGCAATACAGCAATTGATTTTCTGACTGTTGCTTCCATGAGTGTTGATGGTTGATAGGAGCAAGATTAAGTCTTAGACAACTTCCATCTTTTCTCCATTTATATGGATGTTATTTACTGGTCCTGTGGTAAGGATTTTTGCTTTCTTTACACTGAGGTGTAACCCATACCGAAGGCTATGGTCTTTGATCTTCATCAGTAAGTATTTTAAGTCCTGTTCATTGTCAGCAAGCAGGGTTGTATCATCTCATATTGCAGTTTGTTAATGAGTCTTCTTCCAATCCTGATGCCATGTTCTTCATCACATGATCCAGCTTCTCCAAGTATTTGATCAGCATACAGATTAAATAAGTATGGTGAAAGAATATAACCCTGAGGCACACCTTTCCTAATTTAAAACCTTTCAGTGTTCCCGTGTTCAGTTCAGATGACTACTTCTTGGTCTATGAACAGTTTCCTCATGAGTAGAGTTAATACTCATTCTCCACAATGTTGTCTATAGCTTGCCATTATTCTCACAATCGAAAGCCTTTGCATAGCCAATAAAGCACAGGTAAACATCTTTCTGGTATTATCTGCTTTCAGTCAAAATCCATCTTAAATCAGCAATGCTATCCCTCATTCCACCTCCCCATCTGAACCCAGCCTAAACTTTTGGCAGCTCCCTGTCATTGTACTACTGCATACGTTTTTAAAATTATCTTCAGCAAAATTGTACTTGCATGCGGTATTAATGATAGTGTCCAATGATTTCCATATTCCGTTGGATCACCTCTCTTTGAAATGGGCACCAATATGGATCTCTTCCAGTCAGTTAGCCAGGGAACTGTCCTCCAAATTTCTTTGCATAGACTAGTGAGTGCCTCAAAGTCTGCCTCAATTTGTTGAAAGATTTCAATTTGTATTCCATCAATTCCTGGAGCCTTGTTATTTTGTTTGATTGTTCCTGTAGCTCTTTTCTGAAGTTTTCCTTGACTTTTCTGTCAATAGTTTGGAGATACCTAAATATCATTCTCCTAAACACTTTTTTCAGGCAGTTTCAGTACCTCTTTTTCCTCAAACAAATTTTCTAACTCTGCCTGTTTGTCATTTTTTTGAGCTACTTTGTCTTGTTTCCAGTTTTTTTTTTTTTTTTTATGTGAACAGAGATTGTCTTTTGCTTTTGAGGCATTGTGCTGTTTTGTATTTTTATTCTTAGGCACTCACCAACTGCCTTCTGGTGTGTGTGAGCAAGAGATGATCTTTTGCACAGTTCTCTGTTTGCTGTTTGTGAAGTTCTATTCAGGGTGAATTTAGCTACCACTGGTTGTTTTCACTGATTCAGTGTTTAGCAGCTGGTATGGACTCTGGTGCAAGTGGTGGAGCTAAATAGGGTATAGCTGTGGTTGGACTGTATTGCCACAGTTGCTCTCTCTTGTTGAGTGAGGCAAGGAGAGAAAACAGTCCAACAAGAGAGAAGGAGAACAAACAAACTAAACTAAAATCAAAAACAAAACCCCAGAAAATCAAAGAAACAAAAAAATCTGGAGAAAGAAAGCAGGAAACATAAAAAATGTAATGTAATTCTTTTGTGCTACCTACTGGCTCTTATCTGAGAAATTTCAAGATGGTCCTGCTGTGACTCTCTGGCCTATAACCAATCTTTTTCTTTTTCTTTCCCCTTTTCTCTACCCCACAAATCTGTTCAGCCACTTCTCCTAGTGAGAACTAGCCCAAGGCCAGCCATGGGTGATTTGGAGCAAGTCCTGCTGAAGCAAGGCTGTTACTGCTGTCTCCTCCCTCTTCATTATGTGCCCAGTATGAGATCTGCACTGAACCATCTCTTGGGGTGTCTACTCATACAGGTCTCGCCTCTGGTCATGAAGGGGGTGCAAGGAATCAGAGAAGAAAAGAGAAGAATGGGGTGGGAGGAGTCACACCTCTGTCTCTGTGAGTCACAGGCAGGCTTCTGAGATGCAAATATTTTCTTGCCTCTCAATCTACTCATACCTGTTCAAAATGGTTTTCAGTGGCTCCTGTTGGCCACCAAAAAATCAGAAGTCACCTCTTTTCTTGCATCTGTTCAACTCTCTCTCCTGGTAAGCACTTTATCCACTTATTTACCCCTGTGTCTGAAGCTCAGAGTTCCAGGACCAGCCTCTGAATCTGTCATTTCCAGTTTTCTGTATCTCTGCAGCAGAGAGCCCATACAGTCTTTCTGCCTAGTCTGTCATCATGCCCTGGATTCTATATCATGAATACAATTCTTGAAGAGAGTCTTGAATTCGACTTATTTCTTATACTTTACACATGTAAATCTTTTAACTTAATTAATAAATATTAATGGAAGCAACATATGTCCAACACCATGCTAGACTCTATTGTTTTTGTTGTTGGTAAGTGCCATTGAGTTAGTTCCAACTCATAGAGACTCTGCATTGAGTTTCTGAAAAGCAGATGGTAGATTTTAACTGCCAGGATCTAGAAACACAAAAATAAACAAAAAACAGATATGTTTTCTGCCCTCATAGAGCTTGCAGAATAGCAGAGGAGACAAAAAGTTATTTAATATTTTAATTGAATAATGAAAGCAATCACATGGTGCTGTTAAAGCACGTACAAGGACCACTGAACCCAAATGTGGGGGAACACAGAAGGTTCTCAGGTAGAAAAGACACCTGAACTAGGACCTTAAGCTTATATAACAACTAGTCAAATAAGAAAGAGTGGGAGAAAAAAATTATTCTAGGGATAAGAAAATTTAAGAGTCAGAAATTCTGGTTTTGAGTTCTGGCTATGCCACCAACTACAGTAATGACTATGTATGTCTCTTTTAAGAGAAAGAGTTTTAGATGATAATTGTTAGGGATATTTGATTCAATTCTCTTCATTATCAGTATGTCTTTTTGTTGTTGAGCACTGTGGAGTTGGATCTGACGCATAGTGACCCTGGCACAGGTTTTCCGACGCTATAAATCTTTACAGGAGCAGAAAGCCTCATCTTTCTCCCGTGGAACAGCTGGTAGTTTCGAACTGCTGACCTTGAGGTTAGCAGCCTGATTCATGACCACTATGCTACCAGAGCTCCTTATGTCTTTTTAGTATGTCTTTTTAGTGATCATTATAATGTTTTGATACTTCTCTCATGAAATTTCAATACAGTGACAACAATTTTCTACCAACTGCTTAAAGTTGTTTTGATCAATGTGCACATTTGAATTCTCTTTCCTCATAGATATGGAGTCTTAATTAATATCATGACTCCAGTTCCCCTGGCAAGGATTCATTTGGGAAATGTCTTCTAAGGCAGAGTGTCTGTTTTAACTGTCCTAGGATATTAAAAAATGCATACTTTGGTGTCTGCTTAAGTAATGGGTACAACTCAATGTGGCAAACCTGAAATAATATTTCTGTCTGCAAATCAAAACTATTGTTTCCTAAACTACACCTCAAAGTTAAAGGGTAAGCCAAAGAACATCTTTATCCTAAGGTATTGAAAATTAACACTGATATCACTAAGGTCTTAGTAGGAAATCTTAGGGCAATCTCCTTATGGTACCTAAGGAAAATGTTACCAGGTAATAAGAGTTTCTTTGTTGTCACCAAACTGCCTCTTTAATAAAAAGCCTTAGTACAACTGGCTGATACAACTTGATTGTAACTTAATATTTTGAATATAGAAACTGATGTGATATATGACACTCATGAGTGAGATTGGCTTTTATATAAATACTTGTAAATAACTAGTTACTACATTATACTCACAACTCGTACCTGAACTTCCTAGGATACCTTGTTATCCCCAATGTACTTGAACAGCCTTGCTCCTAGATGAATTCCAAACTTTAAGAGTCAGGACTAACTACACCTAACTGGCCACCAAAAAAAAAATGATTCAATAATAATTTTTCCAGTATATCATGAGATATCAAGACATGCATGGGATCTCTGCTGTTAATTTGCAGCTCCTGCTGTGACCTACTTAGAGAAGCCTTTTCACCTACAAAAGTGTTGAAAAGGGGTCCATATTCTAAGGCTCTGAAGGCTGTCAGCATGATTCTATCGATCTTTAAACAGATCCTGCTGGGATAATAAGGCTTAGCCCTTAATATTTTATCCTTTTAAAATAGGGACTCTCCTGTTTTCTTTCATATTGCATCTCAAGAGGCCCAGGAGAACTGGAGACAGTAGTAAAATTTGATTGTAATTTAAAACTTTTTGAGTCTGTATCTCCATGGAAAAGTCAATTACTCTAGGGGGGGAAAGAGCCTGTTTCTAAGTCCCTACCTTTGATACTAGAAAACTAGTTCTTAAATAAACTAATAAAGTAATACGAGAACTTGTTGTTGCTGTTGTTGTTAAATGCCGTTGAGCTGATTCCGACCCATAGTGACCCTGTATAGAGTTTCTGAGGAGCAGCTGGTGAGCTTGAACCGCCGACCTTGCAGTTCAAATGGCTTTGCAGTCTTGCATATTAATCCACAGTGCCAAATACTTTAATAAAATGTGCAAAGATTTAGAGTTAGAAAACCAAAAGGGAAGAACACGGTCAGCATTACTCAAGCTGAGGGAACTGAAGAAAAAATTCAAGCCTCGACTTTCATTATTGAAAGACTCACTGGGCAAATTATTGAATGATGCAGAACGCATCAAGAAAAGATGGAAGGAATACAGAGAGTCATTGTACCAAAAGGAAATGGTTAATGTTCAACCATTTCAAGAGATACCATATGAACAAGAGCCAATGATATTCAGAGAGGA
>NW_006408546.1:13655812-13666701 GCF_000296735.1 Chrysochloris asiatica | reverse complement strand
ATGAGTAATAAGTAATAAGAAATAACAGAGCAGAATGTCACAGACATGTCCTTTCTTACATCAGGCACATTTAGGAGGTAAGGAATTTATCATAAGGAATTACTGTCTGCCTGTCCTAGAAGGTGTGATCATTCTCCTGTTGCATGTAAATAAATGGCAAATGATGGCAATAAACTAAGTTTCTAATCAAATCATAAAATTGAACAGTTTTATGAAGATGTAAAATGGGGCTACAGGAAAAGTTAATTGTGCAAGACTTCAATTAGATACTGAGATATATAGGGACTTACTGATGGCAAATTCAACAGGAAGTGGAAAAAAAGATGAAAGAGGAGATATATAATCTAATAGGCTGCTATGTTAACCCAACTGAATATTGTCTCCATAAAAATAATTTTTAAAAATATCCAGAGAAGCATACTTAGAAAAAACAGGTCAGAAGGATTTTAAATCAGATATATTAGGGAGTCCTGGTATAGAGCCATAGGATAATCACTGGACTGCTAACCTAAAGGTCAACAGCTCAAATCCACCAGTTGCTCCTTGGAAATCCTATACAGGGTTACTATGAATCAGAACCAACTCAAAAGAACTTAACAACAACAAAAACAACAACTTAGAACAGATGTACCACATGTAATAGTGGAATTTACAGTTGTCAACCCAAATATCACTCATATTGGAGCATATTATTGGTAGGCAAACAATTTGTCTACATCTCCCTTAGGAAAATTAAATAACACATATAATAATTTCCCCTTTTGTAACATTTAGATTGAAGCATCTTTGCAATGGAACTAAGAAAGTAAGAAAGACCTTGTTCTAGCTAGCGATCATGACAGCATTTTGGTATTTTAATGGAAGTAATAAGCACTGGACTGCTAACCACATGGTCAGCTATTTCAACCCACCAGTGGCTCCACGGGAGAAAGATGAGGCTATCTGCTCCCATAAACACTTAGTCTCAGAAACCCTATATTGGGTTGCTATGAGTCAGAGTTGACTTGATAGCAACAGGTTTAGTTTTTGGTTTGAAATGGAAACAATCAGAATATGATAAAAATAAAAAGCAGAAAACAAATAGGATAAGTACAGAAAGCTAAACTAATAGCTCAGAAATACTATGGAAACAGAAAGAAAAGTCAATAATAATATCACCACCAGTAACAGCCAAAACATACTGATATTTATATTTGTCCGCACATTATGCATGACTTAACCCATCTTTTAGAGAAAGGGAAACCTTAGGAAGTTTGGAGGAATAGGAGGAGTAAGAAGGGATGTTGATGTTGTTGTGATACTGGTGGTGGTTGTTAGGTATTCTCAAGTTGGTTCCTACTTGTAGAGACTTATTACACTGCCTAGTCCTGCACCATACCCACAATGGTTGATATGTTTGAGCCCATTTTTGCAATCACTGTGTCATTCCATTTCACTGAGAATCTTCCTCTTTTTCACTGACAAGTCAACTTTACCAAGCACGATGTACTTCTTCAAGGACTAATCCCTCCTGATAACATGCCTAAAGTATATGAGACAATGTCTTGCCATCCTCACGTATAAGGAGCATTCTGGTTGTACTTCTTCAAAAACAGATTTGCTCATTCTTCTGGCAGGCCATGATATATTCAATATTCTTTGCAGCACCATAATTCAAATGCATCAATTCTTCTTCAGTCTTCCTTATTCATTTTCCAGCTTTGGCAAGCATATGAGGGAAATAATAATATGGCTTCGGTTAAGTGTACTTTAGTCCTCAAGGTAACATCTTTAGATTTTAACACTTTTTTTTTTTTTAACATCTTTTTATATTTTTAATGTCTTTGCTTTTTTTTAAAACATCTCAATTGGTGCTCCCTCAATTCCTGGAGGCTTTTTTTTTTTTTTTGCCAATGTCTTCAGTGCAACTTGGACTTCTTTCTTCAGTACCATCAGTTTTTGCTAGTATGCTGCCTCCTGAAACAGTTGAACATTGACCAATTCTTTTTGGTACAGTAACTCACTTTATTCCTTCCATCTTCTTTTGATGCTTCCTGCAAGAGTCAACGTTTTGCCCGTGGAATCCTTCAGTTTTTCAACTTGAGAACTGAATACTTTCTTCAGTTTTTTTCAGCTTGAGAAATGTTAAAAATGTTCTCTTTTGGTTTTCTGACTTCAGGTCTTGGAACATTTCATTATATACTTTTATTTTGTCTTTTCCAGGTATCCTTTGAAATCTTCTGTACAGCTCTTTCACTTATTACTTCATCATTTCTTCTTTCTGCTTTCTGTATTCTGTGTTGCAGAGTAAGTTTCAGAGTCTTTTTGACATCCATTTTTGTCCTTTTTTTCCTGTCTTTTAAAAGACCTTTTGCTTTCTTAGTGTATCATGTCCTTGATATCATCCCACAACATATCTGGTCTTCAGTAATTAGTGTTTTAGTGTTCAATGCACAGATAAAATCTATTTTTGAGAAGGTCTCTAAATTTAGGTGGGATACAGTCAAGGTCATACATTAGTTGTCATGGACTTGTTTTAATTTTCTTCAACTTCAACTTGAACTTGGTCTGTTCAACAGCTGGCTCTTCACCTTGTTCTAATTTATGATATTTATCTTCTCCATAATCTCTTTCCATAAATACAGCTGATTAGATTTCTGAGTATTCCATCCGATAAGGTTCACATGTAACATTAATGTTTATGTTGAGGGAAAAAGTTTTGCAATGAGTAATTCACTGGTCTTGCAAAATTCTATCATGCAATTTTGGCCCTATTTCCATCACAATGTTTTCCAACTACTGATTCTTTTTTTGTTTCTAACTTTTGCATTCCAATTGCCAGTAGTTATCGATGCATCTTGATTGCAATGTTTGATCAATTTCAGAGTGCAGAAGTTAATAGAAATCTTTAATTTCTTCATCTTTGGCATTAGTGGTTGGTACGTAATTTTGAATAACAATTACAGTAATTAGTTTTTCTATTTGCTGTTGTTGTTAGTGCCATTAAGTTGGTTCTGAATCATAGCAACCCTGTTGCAAGGTTCAAACCAACCTTGCAGTCCAGTGCATTATCCTGCATCTACACACCAGGACTTTGACAATGAATGTGATGTCATTCCTCTTCAATTTGTCATTCCTGGCATAGACCAAATGAACCAGTACCTGTTCATTTCAATTTGCTAAGGCCTAGGATATCAATCTCCAAGTGTTCTATTTCATTTTTTAAAAGTTCCAATCTTCTATGATTCATATTTCACACATTTCATGTTCCCATTACTACTTTATATGTTTGTAGCTGTTTCTTCTCATTTTGAGTTATGCCACATCAGCAAATGAAGGTCTTGAAAGCTGTACTCCATTCATGTTACTAAGTTCAACTCTACTTTGAGGGGACAGCTCTTTCCCAGTCACATTTTGCGTGCCTTCCAACCAAATCTGTAGGTCTCATGTTCTGGCACTATATCAAACAATACTTGGCTGCTATTTATAGGGTTTTCAGTGGCTAACCATTCAGAAGCGGTCTACCTCTCCTTCTTCCTAGTTTTCATCTGGAAGCTCAGCTGAAACCTATCCACCATGGGTAGCCCTGCTGGTACTTAAAATACTGGGGGCATAACTTCCAGTACCACAGCAACACACAAGCCACCACAGTATGACAAATTGACAAATGAGTGGTGGTATTCATTTCAGGATACTAATTTAATTATATATATATTTAAAACATCCTATGTGAAAGGCAACAGGTAGGTCCAGTGGAGAAGGACAGTAAGGTTCTATTTATTGTTAAAGAGAATGTGTTACATGGTTTTACCAAGAACTCTGTCACATAGTGTGATGGTTCATGTTATGTGTCAAGTTGGCTAAGTTATGATTCTCAGTAGATTAAGAGACATATGTAATCATCTTTCATTTTGTGATCTAATGTGAGCAATCAGTTAAAAGTGGAGGTTCACTGGGGGTGTTGTCAACCTCGAGTATACAAATGAATATTCTGGCAAAACTGGTTGTTTTTCTCTATCCTATACTCCTCTTGTCACCTACCTCTAGTTCTTGAAACGTAAGCCTGCAGAAGAAGCCTCTGACTTGCTGCTTGGCCTGCAGATTTGGATTTTCCAATCCCAGCAACCCCATGAGTCAGCAGAGGCCTCCAGGCTGTCACCTGGCCAGCAAATTTTCATCTTACCAGCCACTGCAACTATATGAGCCAGCAGAAGTCTGTGCTTGACTCATAGTTTTGGGACTTACCACCCCCCACAACTACATGAGTCATTTCTTTTAAATAAATTTCTCTCTCTCCCATATATACGTTGTTAAGTGTTGTTGAGTGGGTCCCGACTCATAGCAACCTATATAGGGTTTCTGAGGAGATCTAGTGAGTGCTTTATCCTACAGTGCCACATCAGGACTCTTAGTATCCAAAATTCTTTCCTCCCTACTATTCTCTCATTATTTCATCTTCCCAATCCTCTCACTCTTTTCCCACCATACCTACTCAACTTTGCTCCTGTCCCCCACAAATATAACCCTGTCCAACATTCTAGCTCAGAAGTAGACACTTGTTCAAGCAAATGATCTCAGGAAACTAAATATTTATTTCATATCCTTATATGGCAAAGCATTATCACTGTCAGAATAACAAATGAAACTACTTTCATTTTCTTGAAATTTTAAGTTCAATGACAGCAAATAGAGGTGCTGATGGCCAAATATCTGAGAATACATATGAAACACCCCCAACCATGTCACCACTCCTTCCACCAAGAATTCCTCCCCCAAATCTGGGCTCCAGTCACTCCAAATTACATGGTACACATTTTAGCTCCTCTGACCTTTCCCCAGTCCTACTTTGTATTTAGCTTCAGTCTCCTTTTGTCATTTTATTCTCTTTATGTGTATTACATTATTAAGTTTCAAAACGTAGTGGTTTCTCTGGTGTGTATACATGTGTTAGAGACTAAAGAAGAGGTTTAGGCATTGGTATTTTTTAAAACCTCCTCATTAATTCTAATGCATCATTTTCTTGTGAGAACCATTTGACAAGATGATCTGAGAGCCCTTCTGACTCTAAGATTTAATTAATCTTGGAAGGTCACATGAATCTGGAGATGCTGCTTGGTTGAGGAAGACAAAGTGAAGCATGAAACTGAAAATGTCTTTAAAAACTAGTGATGGATTAGTGAGTAGAAGTGGTGTGGATACTGAAACTACACTTCCTGGATGTGAATCTTAGCTACAATACTTACTAAAGTTATGACCTTGGACAACTTACTTAACCTCTCCTTGCCTATATCTTCCGTAAAATTAAAAGAATAGCATTAACTGATAGGGTAAAAGAAAACACTAGATCAGTTAATACAAATAAGACACTTAATGTCTGGCACCTATCAAGTTCTCAATACATTTTACCTCTTTTTTCACATTATTCTATACGCCTAAAAAGACTTGGTCCTCCCCTTTCTCCCTTTGTCTACTTGGACAGCTCACATTCATGCTTTAGGGGTTTTGCTCACCTGTTGTTACCTCCTGCTCTATAAAGTCTTCCCTGTCCTCTCCTCTTTGTGTCCCCATTGTTCCTGCATCCACTTAGTTGCATCCTGGTCTTTCCACCAGACTATAGACTTCTAGATGGCAGACTACCTTACCATTAAATCCTCAGCCTCTAACATATACTGTTGTTGCTATTAAGTGCCATCAAGTCAGTTCTGACTCATAGCAACCTTGTATAGGGTTTCAGAGGAACAGCTGGTAGGTTTAAATTGCTGACCTTCTGGTTCGCACCCCAGTGTTGATTCTACAGTGCCTCACCATAAGTTCATGCACTGGCACTCAGTAAATGCTGTTCCTTCTTTAGGTAACAATCTTTTTCTTCCTTTTTCATCTGGTTAATTCTTGCTCCTTCCTCAAGGCCCAGGTTCAATATTGCTTTCTCTAGCAAATTTGTCTAGGACTAATCCCACCCAATTCTTAGTTAGATTTGTGCTTTCCTAATACTTTCTAGCAAATGATGTACTGCATTAGGCAAATCTGCTACACAAGACCTCTTTAAAGTGTTGAAGAGCAAAGATGTCAGCTTGAGGACTCAGGTGTGTCTGACCCAAGCCATGATATTTTCAATAACCTCATATGCATGTAAAAGCTGGACAGTGAATAAGGAATATCAGAGAAGAATTGATGCTTTTGAGTTATAGTGTTGAAGGAGAATATTGAAAGTGCCATGGGCTGCCCAGAGAACCAACAGATCCATTTTGGGAGAAGTGCAGCCAGAGTGGTCCTTGGAGGCCAAGATAGCCAAACTTGGTCTCTCATACTTCAGACATATTGTCAGGAGGGACCAGTCGCTAGAGAAGGATATCATGTTTGGTAAGGTGGAGGGACAGAGAAAAAGAGGAAGACCCCAAACAAGATGGATTGGCCAAGTGGCAGCATCGATGGACTCAGGTGTGGCAACAGTAGTGAGGTTGGCCCAGGATCAGGCAGTGTTTTGTTCTGCTGTGCATAAGATCACTATGAGTCAGTACTGACTCGATGGCCCCTAACAAGAACAACAATACTTTCTAGCACACATTTTATCACATTGAATTACACCTGTGCTTTTATTTTCTTTTTTCTCTTCCACTAGACTTGTGAGAGTCTTAAAAGCAGAAACCTTGTATATGTGCAGTACTTAGGGCAGTGTTTGACATTAAATGGATGTTCAATAAATGTTTGATGAATGAACAAATGGATCATTTTTTAATTTCAAGTCCCAAACTCACTGCCATCGAGACAAGTCCTATTCATAGCAACCCTACAGGATAGAGTGTTACTGTTGTTGTTGTTAAGTGCCATCCAGTTGGACTCACTTCAATCCTATATAGGGTTTCCAAGGCTTTTACATCTGTGTGGAAGCAGAAAGCTTCATCTTTTTCCCATGGAGTGACTGGTGGGCTGGAACCACAGAATTTGTGGTTTGCAATCCAGTACTTATCCTATTGAAGGAGCTCTGGTAGCATAGTGGTTACGAATCAGTCTGCGAACCTTAAGGTCAGCAGTTCGAAACTACCAGCCGCTCTGCGGGAGAAAGATGAGGCTTTCTGCTCCCATAAAGATTTAAAGCCTCGGAAACCCTGTACAGGGTTGCTATGGGTCGGAACCGACTCGATGTCACTTAACAACAACAAAAACAACAACTTATCCTATGGAGCCATCATGCTCCCCATAGGAAATTTCACAGGATTTCCAAGGCTTTGGTAGCGTAGTGGTTACGAATCGGGCTGTTAACCTCAGGGACAGTAGTTCGAAACTACCAGCTGTTCCGCAAAAGAACGATAAGGCCTTCTGCTCCCGTAAAGATTTACAGCCTCGGAAACCCTGCACAGGGTCGCTATGAGTCGGAACCGACTCCACGGCACATAACAACAACAACAAATCCTTACAGAAGTAAACTGTCACATCATTTCCTCACCAAGGCACTAGTTGGTTTGAATCACTGACCTTTTGATTAGAAGCCCTTTAATCACTGTACCACTAGGGCTCCCCATTAAAAACAAAAAAACAAAATCATGTTAACAACAAAATACAAATAATATAAATAAGTGGATTTAAATAACTAGTTACCCAAATTGAATTGGGAATCTTATCCATTAAAAGACTTCCGTAAAATTAAAGTCCTCAATAATACTCCAAGGATAATAAAAGATTTGGGCGATTAAAAGAATCTGTGTATTTATTTAGCTTCTTTACCTCCGGTTCTATTTCTGTTGATAGGCCCCCAGATTTTATTTGATATTAAATTCCTCAGGCATAACTGGAGCAGTTCTTCAAGTAATTGGTCTCTGCTTTTCTTAATTAAATCATTCTCAATTAATAAGAAAGGAGGCTGGAAATACATGTCTTTCAAAGTCTTCAGGCTGAATTTCAGTTGTTATTTCCCTTCTTCCTAGTGCACAGCTAATAGTTTGACCCAGTAAAGTGACTTCCAGCACCAGCAAGTCTGCCGTAGTTTCACATCAGACTCCTCTGAGCTTGCTCAGAACAACCATCAGATCTCTAATTAAACAACTTATTGTTTGTTCTTATTACAAAAGCAGTAAGTCTATATCATGGCAAGTTCAGAAAATTATGTGACCAAAAAGATTTACAATAGCTCATTATTCTACCACCCAGAGAAAACTACTAACCCTTCCAGGTCTTTTTCTATTTTTATACCATTATTGTTGTTGTTATGTGCCGTGGAGTTGATTCCAACTCACAGGGACCCTATACAGGGTTTCTGAGGCTGTAAATCTTTACAGGAGCAGAAAGCCTCATCTTTCTCCTGAGGAATAGCTGGTAGTTTCAAACTGCTGACCCTTAGGTTAGCAGCCCTATTCGTAACCACTGTGCTACCAGAGCTCCTTTTTTATACCATTATTTTCCTTTAAAAATGGTATCAACACAATAGTGAATAATTGCTATCAGGACTGACTGTGAGGGTTAGAAATGTAAAGGTAGATGTTTTGTAGCAAAAGGAGGGGAGTGGTTGACTTTGCAGTCCAGGAGTGGAGGTCCCTGGGATCATCAAGGGAGAAGAGCAGAGTGGGGACCCTACCCAGAGAAGCAGTGATGCCAGAGATGAAGGCAGAGACAATAACGTGGAGAGATGGAGCAGCTGGGGACTCTAGACCCAGAGAGGGAGAGGGGCTGTGTGCTGATGACCAGGGGCAGACTTGTGAGGTGTGCCCTTTGGATGGTTGATGATGCATGGAGGGGATTGTAACCATGGCAATGAAATGATACAGGATAGGATGAATGTAAAGCTAATGTTCTCCCATGTAAACTTACATATAATTCACAATAAAACATTTTTTTAAATGGTATCAGGCTGTACATCTTATTTTATAGCTTTCCTTATGATTTTACCACTATGGCTCCCCATTTAAAAAAAAAAAAATCCTTTGTGGATTTTTAAGCTTAACAATACATTGTGGAAATTTTTCCACATCATTAAATATTATATAACATCCTTTTCAATGGCTAGTTAATATGTATTCAACAATGGATTTTGAACACTACAGGTCAATTATTAGCTTCAGCTCTCTGAAAAGCAAATGGAATGACCAACTGCCACCAATCTCTTACTTCCATGCATATGGATCCATAATGATCACAGGAAAAACCACATAAAAGAAAGTGAACAAATAACAATTTTGAAGTTTCTCTATGTAATATAAATAAAGAAATGGATTTTGATGGCTTCTGGAAGAACAAATAGGAGATTAAATCAGAGTGTTCATGCTTGCTCTCTTTCAGACCTCATTTATGGGGAAAAACTGCCTGAGACTTAAAGCAAACTAAAATATATCTTCATTACATTTTGTGTGGTTGTTTAGAACCAACATACTGAAGGACTGGAGACAACCATTTAATTAAAACCATATGAAAAAAGAGACTACAGGAAAGACCACAAAAACTTCTAGGCACCTGAGATAAGCTCTTTTGGACTGGTTGGTCCTGAATATGGCTCTAGATTTGTTAATTATAATGAGTTAAGTTTATTTAGCACCTTCTCTGCTCCAGGGATGATACTAAGTATGTTCTCATTTCAAGTTAAAAGCAATTCTTTGAAGTAAGTACTATGATTTCCAATTTGCAGATGATGTAATAGGTTCTGAGTGATAGGATGACTTGCCAGTTAGTGGGTGACATAACCAGTTAATGAAATTCATATCCAGT
This sequence comes from Chrysochloris asiatica, assembly GCF_000296735.1. Taxonomy (NCBI): domain Eukaryota; kingdom Metazoa; phylum Chordata; class Mammalia; order Afrosoricida; family Chrysochloridae; genus Chrysochloris; species Chrysochloris asiatica. Next base: position 13,657,029 of record NW_006408546.1, on the reverse strand, counting down.
CTGTTTTATTCTAAAACCCAAGCATGTCCTCCTATGCCATACTGCAAAGTAACCATTGATAGTAGGCAGAATAGTGCCTCCCCACTCCCACCACATATATCCACAACTTAATCCCTAAAACCTCTGAATTTATCACGTTACATAGCAAAAGGGTAATAAGTTGCAGATGGAATTAAGATGGGTAAGTGTTGCTGTTGTTAGGTGCAATCGACTCACTTCTAATTCAGTGACCCTATACACACAACTGGTATGGTGCTGTTGGCTAATGCGTCAGACTGCAAAGTCGTTTAAACTGCAAGGTCAGCGGTTCAAGCTCACCAGCTGCTCTTTGGAAACCCTATACAGGGTCGCTATGGGTCAGGATCCACTCGAGGGTACTTAACAACAACAACAACAATATACACAATGGGAATCCTGGTGAGGCACTGAGGGTTAATACACTGGACTGCAATGTCGGTTTGAACCAGAAGGTCGGCAGTTCAAGCTCACCAGCTGCTCCTTGGAAACCCTATACAGGGTCACTATAGGTTGGAACCGACTCAACAGCACTTAACAACAACAACAACAAATACACACAACAGAACAAAACACTGCCCAGTCCTGCCCCATCCTCACAATTGTTATTCTTGAGCCCATTGTTGCCGCTATCAATCCGTCTTGTTGGGTGTTCCTCTTATTCATTGACCCTCCATTTTAACAAGCATGATATTCTTCTCCAGGGATTGGTTCCTCCTGACAACAAGTCCAAAGAACGAGACTTAGTTTCACCATCTTTGCTTCTAAGGAGCATTCTGGTTGTATTTCTTACAAGACAGATTTCTTTATTCTTTTGTTAGTCCATGATATTTTTAATATCCTTCTCCAGCACCATAGTTCAAATGATCAATTTTCCTCTGATCTTCCTTATTCATTATCTAACTTTTACATGCATATGAGGCTATTGAAAATGCTGTGACTTAGGTCAGACTCACCTTAGTCCTCAAACTGACATCTTTACTCTCTATCACTTTAAAGAAGCCTAATGCAACATGTCATTTGATTTCTCGACTGCAGGTTCTATGAGCATTGACTACGGATCTAAGCAAAATGAAGTCTTAGACAACTTTAATCTCTTCTCAATTTATCATGATATTATTTATTGGTCCAGTGGTAAGAATCCATTGAGGTGCAACCCATAGTGAAGGCTGTGCTCTTTGAGCTTCATCCGTAAGGTTTTT
>NW_006408546.1:13649572-13651397 GCF_000296735.1 Chrysochloris asiatica | reverse complement strand
GAATTCCTTCTCAGGCATTTCCAAACCCTGCCCTCCTTCCAGTATGGAGTGTAGGTCTACCTCCAAATCATTTGTCTCAGTCACTTTATCTGGTTTATGGACATGTGCTGATATGGTCATCTGTTTCTGTTTTTTGGACATATTCAGTGGTTAGCTATGGCCTTAATACTTAGATAAGTGTGTGCTTTGGTATTTTTTATGCTTTCTGATTGCCTCCAGGTAGAATTGCCTCAGGAATGGCTTCCCCTTTCACTCTTCTTCTTGCAAAATTTCAAGATGCGACTGTTGGTCGTTTTGACGTAACTTAGGATTTAATTTTCTACTTATTTCCTTTTTTATCTGCTTGTCCCACTCCACAATCCCCATTCAGGCCTTTTTCCTAGTGATAAACAGTTCAGAGCTGGCTGTGGTCATTTTTCACTGCTGTTTGGTTTTAAGCGGAAACTGTCACTTTAAATTTTGAGGAGATCTGTGTGCATGCGTAGTAGAACCCTCTGGGTGTGGGGGTGGGATGTCCACTTGCTCAGGCACCCCCTCTAATCACTAGAATGGAGGTACACAGATAATGAGAGGCGAATAACCAGATACGAAAAAAAGAATGTCCACACCTTTATCTCTAAGGTTCTGTCAGGTGTCCATGGTTGCTCTGATCGTTCCCTGGTTTGGTCTCACCCAAGATGGCTTTTCAGGGAGCAGCTGAGTGCCTTGGTTTAGGAAGCACAGGATTTCTTGCTTCTGCTATAAATTCCACTGGCTGTAAGCCTTCCAACTTTGTAAATATTCCTTTATATGTGGTTCAGAGTTCTGGGACCATCCCCTGAGCCTCCTTGGTCTGGTATTCTGTGTTGTTGCTGACAGAGATCCTCATTATACGTCTACTTGATCCGCCATCTTGTTTGTTTTCTATCAGTAAGTATTTTAAATCCTCTTCGCTTCCAGAATGCAAGATTATGTCATCTGCATATCGCACATTGTTAATGAGTCTTCATACAATCCTGATGCCATGTTCTTCTTCATATAATCCAGTTTAGCAAATTATTTGCTCAGCATAGATACTGAATAAATTTGGTAAAAGGATAAAAACCTTGATGCACACCATTCCTGATTTTAAACCATTCAGAATTCCCTTGTTCTGTTCTAACCTCTGTTTCTTGGACTATGTACAGGTTCCTTAAGAGCACAATTAAGTGTTCTGGAATATTCATTCTTGGCAATGTTACCCACAGTTTATTGTGATCCACACAGTCTAATGCTTTTGCATAGTCAATAAAGCACATGTAAACAAATTTCTGGTATTCACTGCTTTTAGGCAAAATTCATTTGATATCAGCAATGAATGGTTTTCCTTTTCCCACATTCTCTTCTGAATCTGGCTTAAATTTCTGGCAGGTCCTTGTTGATGTACTGCTACAACTGCTTTTGATGATCTTCAACAAAATTTTAATTCATGTGATATTATCCTGTGATTTTCACATTCCATTGGGTCACCTTTCTTTGGAATATGCACAAATAATGATCTTTTCCAACAGGTTGACCAGGTAGCTGTCTTCCAGATTTCTTGGCATAGAAGAGTGAGTATCTTCAGCACTACATCTGTTTGTTTAAACATTTCAATTTGTATCCCATCAATTCCTGCAGCTTTATTTTTTGCCAGTGCCATCAATGCAGTTTGGACATATTCCTTCAGTATCACTGGTTTTTTATCATATGCTACCTCTTGAAATGGCTGAGTACCAACCAACTCTTTTTGGTGTAATGACTCTGTGTATACCTTCCATCTTCTTTTGAGACCTCCTGCATCATTCAATATTTTGCCCAAAGAATC
>NW_006408546.1:13646938-13648507 GCF_000296735.1 Chrysochloris asiatica | reverse complement strand
AACAGCAAATGAAGTTCTCAAAAGCTTTGCTCCACTCATTTCATTAAGGTCAACTTTACATGGAGAAGACAACTCTTCCCCAGTTGTATTTTGAGTGCCTTCCAATCTTAGTGGCTGATCATCTGGAAATATAACTGACAATGTTCTGGGGCTTTTCACAATGTTATCAATGGCTGACTATTAAAAAGTGAACTTTTTATGTTATATAGAAAATGAGAAATAAGATTGCAGATGGAATTAAGACAGCTAATTAGTTGCCCTAGGTGGACCCAATGTAATCACAAGGGTCCTTAATAGTGGCAGAAGGAGGCATAAAAGTTAGAAAAGGAGTTGTGACAAGAGAAGAAAAGTTAGAGTGATAAAATGTGAGGACTTGGTCTGCAATCTTGAAAGATGGAAGGAAGTTGTGAGCTAAAGAATGCCTTTAGAACAGGGGTGGGGATCGTCCGGTGCACAGGTTATATAAGGCCCTCAAAATCATTTGGTCTGGTCTTGCCAAGGTAACCACAGTTCCAGCCATTACATTAAGGGTAAGTTAATTAAATATTTGACCAAATACAGCAGGCTAAATCTTAAGTTGATAATTTTGTATGACCTACAAATTGTGTTATAAATTTTGGCAAAAAAAAGATTCCCTGCTCCTGCTTTAGAAGGTGGAATAGACAAGAAAATGGATTCTCCCCTAATTTCTCCAGTGATATACATGTTGGACCTCTGGCCTATAGAACTATAAGACAAATTCCTGTTGCTTTAAGACACCAAGATAGTGGTACTTTTCCACAGCAGGAAATAGAAAACAAAACTAATACACTGTCATTCTGTGAATGTGTGTTTATATTTATATTCTTACTTAGAAAGAAGATCTACATATTTGTTACACATGTGGATAAGAGGACAACTGTCTTAGGCTAGGTTTTCTAGACAAGCAAAACCAGTGAAACATACATATACATGTATGTATATGTGTATGTATGTATATATATAAAGAGAAAGGAACTCTGGTAGCGTAGTGGTTATAAATCGGACTGCTAACTTCAGCACGGTCAGCAGTTCGAAACTACCAGTTGTTCTGCAGGAAAAGAAGAGACTTTCTGCCCCCATAAAGATTTACAGGCTTTGAAACCTTATACAGGGTTACTATGAGTTGGAACTGTCTCCATGGCACATAACCAACCAATATATACAGAGAAGTTTATTATCAAAGAAATGGCTTACAATTGTAGAGTCCCTGTTCCCCAGTAGAAGAGTCTTTCCCAAGTGTTCATTATATTTGAAGCAGGCTACACCCCTAAGAAAGCACCACCATATTCATGCCTAATTAGTGCCTTTTAAAATAGTCAGACTTGAGAACCAATTTAGAAAACCCATCCTTGTGATTTTGTTTCTCTAGAACTCTACTCTCTCAGTACCCTATGTCTTAGGCCAGGTTTTTTTAGAGTGTGTAATATGCTAAAGCAAATGGAAGAAAGAAATTAGGAGGTCCAAGAGCTGAACAGAAAATTTTAAATATCAGCTTGAAAACATAAAGCCAAATATTACAATAAAATGTGCAAAGATACAGAATCAGAA
>NW_006408546.1:13625306-13644751 GCF_000296735.1 Chrysochloris asiatica | reverse complement strand
GGAAACCCTGTACAGGGTCGCTATGGGTCGGACCCGACTCGATGGCACTTAACAACAACAACAACAACAAAACTTAGGACAACTGATATGGACAAAATGATTTTATCCCGGGATAAGAACTTATTGCTCACTTGCACGTTCTTTATGATTCCATTTGAAATGTCTGTTTTTAATAACCACATTTTTGTTGAACAAATCTATTACAAGTGAATGTAAAACATCTCTGAATAGTTGAATGGATTGTCATGCCTAAGATTGAATCAGAAATTTGGCTCAGTGCTACCAAATAGAACTTTGAATTAACAACTGATTTTTGTCTGAATTCAGCTGAATTTGAATCCTGGTTCTATCACTTTCTACCTGTGCATTCATCACTTAACCTATCTAAACCTCAGTTTTGTTATCTGTAATCTGTAAAATAAGAGGCTATTACCAATGTGGAAAGGATTTCAAAGGGGATTAAGTGAAATTATAGACCAAAACACCAGCATATTTCCTGGTATATGCTGTTGTTATTAAGTGCTCTCTAGTCAGTTCCAACACATAGCTACCCTATATAGGGTTTCCATGGAGTGGTTGGTGGATTTGAACCACCAACAGTATAGTTAGCAGTCCAGTGCTTATCCTACAAAGCCACACCAGGACCCCTTTCTAGTATATTGCAGGTACTCAATAAAAGCTTTTCTTCCTTCTTGTTGTTGTTGTTAGGTGGCTTCAACTCAGTACCGACTATAGCGACCTTATGCACACCAAAACAAAACACTGCCTGGTCCTTCACCAACTGCATAATCATTGCTACAGTTGAGCCCATCATTGCTGCCACTGTGCCAATCCATCTCATTGGAAGCCTTCTTCTTTTTCACTGATCCTCCACTTTACTAAACATGATGTCCTTCAGGGGCTGGCCCCTCCTGATAGTATTTATGAAGTAGGAGAGACGAAGTTTGTTTATTGTGGCTTCTAAGAAGCATTCTTGCTGTACTTCTTCCAATACAGATTTGCTTTTTTTTTTTTTTTTTTTGGCAGGCCAAGGTATTTTTAACATTCTCCTCCAACATCATAACTCAAATGCATGAATTCTTCTTTGTTCATCGTCCAACTTTCATATACATATATATAAGGCTACTGAAAATACCATGGCTTGGGTCAGGCGCACCTTAGTCCTCAAACTGACATCTTTGCTCTTGAACAAAGAGCAAAATTCAATCCATAACATTTGCATACCCTATGCACCCTTCTTGTTAGCCAAATACTATAGAAATTTTGTCATTAGCATAGAGAATATTTATTTCCTCTTTGCCCTGTTTTTAGAATAAGATGGTTTGCATACAGTTTTTGGAATTACTACATCAACATTTTAGATTAGGAATTTTTTTTTTTTTTTAAAGAATAAAGCTATGCATTCTAGGAAGTATGCCTGAAGGCTCAGCCTGTGGCTTAAGGTTCCTGTAACACTTCCAATGATTTGAGAAACTTCTGATTCCTGAATCATATATATTTCATATAGAAAGAACTAGAGTAATTTTTTTAAGTCTGCAACTAAATCCTGTCAGATACACTGTCATACCATTTATAATTGTAAATTGAATCTCTGCGGTCAAGAAGCCTCTCCTGCAGAGTTTGCTATTATCCTGCCTATTATTTTTATATAGAAATACCACAATGAACAGAAATTTATTTCCTCATACTTTAGGGGACTAGAAGTTCAAATTCAGGGTGCCAGCTCTAGGGAAAGGCTTTGAAGGAAAATCCTTATCTCGGACTCACTTTGTATATCTTGGAGATCCCATGTGGCATCTATCTTTCCCCATTTCTGCTTGCCTAGCTCTTTTTATGTCTTAAAGTGATTGGCTAAAGGCTCATCCTAAACTAGCATGACCTCATTAACATAAAAAAACCTCATTCCCAAATGAGAATATGGTTCCCAATGGGTCCACATTCACAGATACAGTAGGATTTATAACCATATTTTTTGGAACACAATTTAATCCATAACATTTGCATACCCTCTGCAAATTAAGAATTGATGCCTTTGAGTTGTGGTGCTGGAGGAGAATACTGAAAGTGCCATGGACTGCCAAAAGAACCAATAGATCTGTTTTGGAAGAAGTGCAGCCAGAGTGCTCCTTGGAGGCCAGGATGGCTAAGCTTGTCTCTCCTACTTTGGACATATTGTCCGGAGGGAACAGTCGCTGGAGAAGGATGTCATGCTGGGTAAGGTGGAGGGTCAGAGAAAAAGAGGAAGACCCCCAACGAGATGGATCAGCCAGGTGACATCACTGATGGCGTCAAGTGTGGCAGCGGTAGTGAGATTGGCCCAGGATCGGACATTGTTTCGTTCTTCTGTGCATGGGGTCGCTATGAGTCGGTTCCGACTCGATGGCACCTGACAACAACAACAACAACAACTGCAGCCTCCAGAGCACTTCTGTTCAAACTTCACCTAGACCTAGGTAACAAATTCTGTACCAACAACAACAAAGGGAGGTACTTTAGTTCATTCACAGCTCTGATTTTTAAAGTGCTCCTCCTGAAAAGATTCAGTTCTAGAAAGAACAAGAGTCAAGCCTACTCAACACATCTCAAGTTATCTGGATTGTGTACAACCCAAAGTGACTCCTTTAGTCTGTTATGTCCACTCTTTCAACAGATCCAGGTACTATCTAAAGGGACCATGCCAAATCACAACCTCTTTTGTGGCCGGTGAGTTCCATGAAGGCAAACATTTGCACTCATATTTGTGTTCCTATCGAACAGGATGCAATTAATAAATGTTGATTGAATAGATTAGATACTCAATCCTGAACCATTAAAGACTCAGCTCTGAACTGAGGTGTACACTGCTCCTTGGACTTTGTTCTGTTCACATATCAAATGTCATGAGTGCATTAAATTCTCCCATTTATATCCTGGTTTCACCTTTGAGATCACCTTCACATTGTTATATTTGCCACTTTGGCTGCTATTTTGACTTTGAGGAGCCCGTCCCATAGTCCAGTTTGCCCCTGGACTCTATGATGGTCCCAAGCTTGCTAGAGAGTCCAGTCAGAATTCACTTGAGAGAAGGGTCTGCAGGACTCAAGGATTGAGAGAATTTTCATTTTAAGAACCTTCAGTCTAAAAATAGGAAAGAACTTGAACCCTATTTTTCATACTTTTTGTCATTAAAACTAGAACCTGAATCATTCAGGGAGGAAGAAATAAATAGCAATAAAACTGAGTTGTGGTAGCGTACTGGTTGCAAATCGGGCTGCAAACCACAAGGTCAGCAGTTCGAAACTACCAGCTGCTCCGCGGGAGAAAGATGAGACTTTCTGCTCACGTAAAGATTTACAGCCTCGGAAACCCTGTTCAGGGTCGTTATGGGTCTGAACTGACTCGATGGCACTTAACAATAACAACAACAAAACTGAGTTGAACTGAATGGGGTAAGAAAATTAACTGAAAGGCTGGCATTGAATATTAGAATAAAAAAAACTTTTTAAAGATTGATTTTTAACATTTTTTTCCATTGTCAAAATATTTTGGGGGTTGGAAAAGTCATACCTTAAATTCATTTAAAAGTAGTGGTGATAGTGTGCCATGGAATCAGTTCTGACTCATTGTTAAGTATTGTAAAGTTGGTTCCAACTCATAGTGACTCTGTATAGGGTTTCTGAGACTGTAAATCTTTATGGGAGCTGAAAGTCTCATCTTTCTCTGCAGAGCAGCTCATAGATTCAAACTGCTGACCTTGTGGTTAGTAGCTCAATTGGTAACCCACTACACTAGCAGGCCTTCTTAATTTAAAAGTAGTAAGTGTTAATATTATTATAACTTTACAAAATATGTAAAGTGTCTTCTTTATTTCAAAATACTCAAAGTAGTGCTCTGAAGGTTTATTAGAACTACTAACATTTTATTAAATCCTGCATTTAAAATGTTTGCTTAATTATTTAGTGCTTTTTATTTTCACTGTTGTTGTTGCTAAGCGCCTACAAGTCAGTTCCAACTCATAGTGACCCTATGTGGGGTTACCAAGGAGTAACTAGTGAGTTTGAACTGCTGACCTTGCAGTTCAAACCAATCTTACAGTCCAGTGCTTATCCTACAGCAGCACACCAGGACTCTACATTTTAGAGTTTTAGAGTAAAAAACACTTAAGGTTAAACTGGACTTTAAAATGGTTATAAATTATGGGGGTTTTCCTACTCCCTTTGTGGACAGGGCTATAAGGTGGTAACTCTGTGGCATTTCTCCTACAAATGTTATGTGGGGAGTTCTTAGGATGAATTCTCTAATCTCTATATCTACATTACTGACTAGCTGTTTTTGCTAAGTGCCATTGAGTCAGTTGTGACTCATAGTGGCCTTATGTAGGGTTTCCAAGGAGCAGCTGGTAGGTTTGAACTGCCAACCTTGTGGTTAGTATAGTAGTCCAGTGCTTATCCTATACCACCATGCCTGGAGACTCCATTGGGAAGCTGATTTTTGACTCTATCCATAAGCAAGCATCTTGTTCTCAGGAAAAATTTCTTTCATCGTATAGACTAAGGAATGGCAAGCTTGTCGCATCCTAGAATGTGGTTTTAGTGCTCCAACTTCAATGGTCCAGTTGGTAGATATGGCACAGTTTGGTATTACTGTAGCAATAGCTAGCCTTTCTGCATCCACAGTCACTGACTGCACCTCTTGACCCTGCCAACTACCTTGCAAATGAATCTACTTGTTTAGAAAAATCATGGGCAAAATGTGGATTTCCCGGTCCAAATCAATTCATCATCACTGTGGTGACAGGTCAGCAGTAACTTCCTCAGTGGTGCTAGCAAATGCATAACAGAACTGGATGACAAGTCTCCCATTCCAGACTAGAAGAGATTTGGGGCACACGGAGAAGAGTGATAAACTCCTCTGCTTGTTAGCTAAAATTACTCTAAAAGGAGGATGGATACCTAGGTGAGAAAGAATCCTTATGCTGGATTGAAAAGCAGAAGCTGTCCAAGAGGGTCAAAGCTGCTTTCATAGAGTTGAGCTTTGCTAAAGCTGAGGGTAGGGATGAAGGCTGCTTAGTTGAACTAGTGAAAACAATGGGTACTAAATTCCATAGTGGGCCAGACTAAGAGGAAAAAAGATGGAATGTGGTCTAAGAGGAGTTAGAAGGGAGCTGGGCGAAAGGAGAATGAGAAGCTTAAAATTTTTGCTGGGTAGTGTTAGTCTGGATTAAAGGAGGAGAGAAAGTAACTAGCTCAGGGACTTGTTGCTGAGGGGAAGTAAGAAGAGAGGCATGACAGGATTGTCAGGGGCTGAGTCGGGGTGGAGGGGGCACCAAACAGAAAAGCTACTCCATATTAAGCTGGAAACTCAAACTCAGCTGACAGTTCTAGAGGAGAATGCTAGGAAAGGGATGGTCAGGGGCTATCAGCTGTGTAGGAACTGCTCCTAGTCAACAGCTTACTTTGGAAAGGACAGGAGAAAAGGGGTAGGGGTGGGAGATTGAGAGCAGAAGGTATGGAAATAGGAATCCTCAGTCTGGTTAGAACTGGGCTAAACATTCAGTCTTGCTATCAGCTTGGCGCAATTAGGCCTGCTGGTTGCTATGAAGGCAAAATCTAAGCAAGAAGTCTGAATCCTCTCTATGCAATGGTGGTTAATGATTTTTGAAGAGTATAATAAACCATGCACACCAGGACAGGAAATGTTTCACTGATGTTGAAATAAAGCCTTATGTAGCAGTTTTCCAACAAGCAAGCTGATTTGGCTTGTGTGAGATTATGATGCCTGATCTGGAGCAGAGCAATTTATGTTTTGCCATTTAAAAATCCATCCTGGGCCAGACTTCATCTCTCATATTTCAGATATATTATTAGGATGGACCAGTCTCTAGAAAAGGACATCATGCTAGGTAAAGTGGAAAGTCAGCGAAAAAGAGGAAGATCCCCAATGAGATGGATTGGCACAGTGGCAGCAGCATTGGGCTCAAGCGTAGCAACGATTGTGAGATTGGACCAGGCAGTGTTTTGTTTTATTGTGCATAAAATCGCTATGAGTCTGGTACTGACTCAATGATATCTCACAACAACAACAGAGGTTACAGTACATTAACCAAGGAACAAGGATCTTGCCCCAGAGCCAGTGCCCTAAATGTGGACTTCTAGCGTCCTAACTGCGAGAATAAATTAATTTTGTTAAGGCCACTTACTTGTGGTATTTCTGTTATAGCAGTACTAATAACTAAGAAAACATCCTTCATAGTATAAAAAAAAAAATCCATCCTGGCACATTGTAATGAATGTATCAGCTGGCAGCTAAAGACTTGCTGGGATGCAAGTCTTTCACCATTTATAGTAGACATTTGCTCTTCTAGGAAACAGTCTTTCTCATCTCCGAAGCAGTGGATTTATCAATCTGCATGAAATATGCCATTCTCAATGAATACGTATTTATCATCTACCACTTACTTTCCTACAGTCTTTTAATTTTATCTATTTTTAAAGCATCAGAATCCATTTGCAGTGAATCAGTACCTTTAAATTCAGCTGTATAGGGTGAATTTGTTAAAAGGGTGACAAGAAGACATTGCTAGAAGGGGGAGCATCATGAATAAAACGATGCTTTTTCATTTCTATTGTATTTTTTCAAATGTATCTAAGTGGTTAAAAAGGAGTCCTAGTTATGGATTACCTGTTGGGCTGCTTACAGAAAGGTCAGTCATTCAAATTCCTCAGCCAAGACGAAGCTTTCTTCTCCTGTAAAGATTTATAGCCTCATAAACCCTCTACAGGGTCGCTGTGAGTCAAAATCAACTCCATGGCAGTGCAGCAGCAGGTGATTAAAGGAGTCCTGGTGTGGCACTGTAGGATAAACAGTGGACTGCTAATCACAAGATTGATAGTTGAAACCCACCAGCCACTACTCAGAAACCCTATCTGGGTTGTTGTGAGTCAGAACTGACTAACGGCACATAACAGCAAGTGGTTAAATAACTAATTTAATTAGATTCTAATGAAATGCAGAACAAATTACTAAGTTGTTCCCATGTGCTTGTTAAAGCTATACTTCTTGGTTGATTATAATTTACCTAACTCTCAATGAGGGAACATCAAACATCCCAGTTGAGTTCAAAGATATACATCAGTTCGTGAACCTAAAAAGAACACCCCAGGATGAACAGACTCTACTTTTAAATCCCTCAAATATTACATACACTACCTGCTCACATTTGCCCTACTCCAATTGCTGCTTATCCACGAGAAAACCAAATATGAAATCCCTCTTGGGCCAAGGTTTATAGAAATGACAAATGAATTAGTTCAAAATTGTATAAGTTTGATTTAGTTTAATCATAACTGATTTTTCACATTATAAACATCACTCAGTGAAATTACAACCTCTCCTCATATACCACATTTTATTAAAATCATAAAAGATAAGTCAATTAACAAATGGCAACGAAATACCATCTTGCTTCAGACAAACCATAAATCAAATTTTAAATGAAACTTAACAACAACTGGTTAAGTGGAATACCTAGATTTATGAAAATCACTGTACTTCTTCTACATGTTTGTAGGAGAACACATAGTCACATAAAATGCTACTGCAAAATTGAAAAGACTTTTCTAAGTATGTCATTGGCAAGGGCACTGAATACTCATATGATAAACAAATCCATGTCATCAAGACTTTATTTTACCAGCAACATGAATCAAATTTTAAATTTTGACACAGCAATGCCATTTCCAGTAATATATCTTAAAGAGATTACCAGTGAAGTACATAGAGATGTGCTTGCAAAGATATTCATCAACGCCTTTTTAACACAATGAAAACTGGAAATAACCTAACTATCTAGTCATGAGAAACCAATTAAATAGCATTAATGGAGTCCTGGTGTAGCCCTGTAGGACCCCCAAGGTCAGTTTGAACTACAAATTTGTTGGTTTAAACTCACCAACTGCTCTTCGGAAACCCTATACAGGAACTGACCGAATGGTGCTTAACAATACAGCAACAACAGTGCAATATTATACAGCCACCCAAAAGAATAATATATGTATGAATGATGGTGGTGGTAGTGAGTATGCTGTTGAGTCAGTTTTCACTCATAGTGACCCTGTATAGGTTTCCAAGGCTGCAAATCTTTATGGGAGCAGAAAGCCTCATCTTTCTACCATGGAGCAGCTGGACATTCCAACTGCTGACCTTGTGTTTAACAGCCCAACTTGTAACCCACTATGCTACCAGGGCTCCTTAACTGTACAAACATATATGAATAGATAAAATGAAGGACATACATGTCATTAGTATTGGAGGAAGAGTCAGTCATAACCTGCAATATGCAGATAACACACTGTTTTTGCTGAAAGGGAAGAGGACTTGAAACACTTAATGATGAAGATCAAAAAGTATGGATTTCAGTATGGATAACACCTCAACATAAAGGAAACAAAAATCCTCATATCTGGATCAATAAACATTATTATCAATGGAGAAAATATTGATGTTGTGAAGGATTTCATTTTACTTGGTCCACAATCAATGCCCATGGCAGCAACAGTCAAGAGGTCAAATGAAGCATTGCATTGGGTAAATCTGCTTCAGAAGAACTCTTAAAATGTTTAAAGGACTCCTGGTGTGGTGCTGTAGGATCAGCATAGGACTGCAAGCCACAAAGTCTGCAGTTCAAATCCACCAGCTGCATTTGAGTCCCAATCCATGGCACTTAAAAACAACAACAGCAAAATGTTAAAAAGCAAAGATCTGCTCTTGAGGACTACAGTGTGCCTGACCCATACCAGGGTGTTTTCAACTGACTCATATGCATGTGAAAGCTGAACAGTGAGTAAGGAAGACTGCAGAAGAACTTCTTGTTGTTGTTGTTAAGTGCCGTCGAGTCGGTTCCGACCCATAGCGACCCTGTACAAGGTTTCCAAGGGTGTAAATCTTTACGGGAGTAGAAAGCCTCATCTTTCTCCCGCGGAGCGGCTGGTAGTTTCGAACTGCTGACCTTAAGGTTCGCAGCCTGATTCGTAACCACTACGCTACCAGAGCTCCTCTTAGGCATTTGAATTAAGGAATTGGTGAAGAATACTGACTATACCATGTACTTCTAAAAGAAAGAACATTATTTATCTTGGAAGAAGCTTAAAAGCTCCTCAGAGAAAAGGATGAGACTTTGTCTCATGTACTTTGGAAAAGTTGTCAGGAAAGCCAGTTCCTAGAGAACAACATTATGTTTGGTAAAGTAGAAGGTCAACCAAACAGAGGAAGATCCTCAAGGACATATACTGACACAGTTGCTGCAACCATAGGCTCAAAGAGTAATGATGTGAGGGTGGTAAAGGACCAGGCAACATTTAGTATTACTGTACAGTGTCTCTATGAGTCAAAACGAACTCAATGGCACCTAAAACAACAATATATTGCTTTTTATATAATTATATATATACACATATATGTCACTGTTGTTAAACGTCATTAAGTCGTTTCCAACTCATAGTGACCTTGTATAGGGTTTCTGAGGAGTGGCTAATGAGTTTGAACAGCCAACCTTGTAGTTCAAACAGACCTTGTGGTCCAATGTTTATCCCACAGCACCTCATTAAGACTCTAACACACACAGGCATATGCACATGTTGTTGTTGTTAAGTGCCTGCCATTGAGTCAATTCTGATGTAGAGTGACCCAATAGTAAAGGGTTTCTGAGGAGTGACTGGTGAGGTTGAAAGGCCAACCTTAAGATTCAAACCAACCTTACAGTCCTGCACTTATCCTATAGTGCCACACCAGACATTAAAAAAAAAAACTTTCTCTCACATTGTTGAGCAAGAAGAAAGATATGAAAGAGTAGTCATAGTGTGAGAGATAACTCTTGTGGGTGTGGTCCATCTTCAAGAATAAAAGAAGGCTTGGGGGTAGCAGGTTAGGATAATAAAAGGAGATGAAGAACTAGTTTGACCTGCTTGGTTGGTTGGCTATATGCCCTGGAGTCCATTCTGACTCATAGGGACCCTGTATAGGGTTTCCAAGGCTATAAATCTTTACAGGAACAGAAAGCCTCATCTTTCTCCCATGGAACAGCTGGTAGTTTTGAATTGCCGAACAGAGCTCCTTAGTTTGACCTGCTAGGAACTTTAAAATAAGAATATAACCATCAAGTAAATGGGTAAGTTCATGGGGAAAGGGAAAAACTAACTTTAAATGAGAATGCTCCCAGTAAGGATTAGTAGGCACCTTGAAAGGAGAATGAGACCTTGTAATACCCAGTGGAAGGGGAACTGGAGGAGGGTTTTTTTTCAGGGCAGCGTAATAAAACTGTTTATGGGCCAGCCATGCAGCATGTCTGCCCGTGTCCATTGGGTTGGGCATTGATTTTGCAAAATCGAATGAAGAAAACCTCTCTCTCACTGATATGAGTACAGATTGGATTACTTGAACATTTGTCAGTATGGACGTTTATCACACATAATATGATTATATTTATGTAAACAATTTGTATCTATACATATAAATTAATCAGTGTGTTACTCTTCTGTTTTGTATTTTTCCCCTACCTGCATATGTATTTACTCTAAAACCAGGAGAAAAAAAATTATTTTCATAAAAAAAAAAAAAAAAAAAAGCCATTCATTTCTCTGTACTTCAGTCAGACTAAAATAATCATTTAGGAAGCCAAATGTAGTACTTGTGTTTCTGTGCTTCCTAGCACAAGGAAAACTGTGGATAAACAGACCATATTATACAGAGAATTTGAATGGGTGGTGTCTAGTACACAAACCAAAATAGATGTGAAAACACAAACTGAGGAAGCCTTTACTATGCTTAAAAGACTTAATTCAATGTGTATATATGTGTATTTTATTTTGATGAGTAACCAAAAATAAAATGTAAATTCCAAATGGCAACAAAGACTATAACATAATTATCATTGTTTTCTCTTACATAAGTTATCACCTCATAAATCTTCATGTTAATGTGGAAAAAGCTGACCTGAACAGATGGACCTCATGCTGTTTTCTAAAACATGAACAGATTTCTGATCTTCTGGACCAGGAAATGAAGTAAGTACTAAAACAGCAGACACTATCTGCCATGTCCTAGAATTTCAATTTAAGAAGCTGCTAATAAAAGCAGCAGTATTTCTCTCTTTAGAAATACAACACAGTGAGATGTTTGTGTCTTAACAGAATGTGTTCTCAGCATAATAACAGATGTAGTAGGATATTTGTGGCACTACAGAACTTGTTCACTAGTCCCTTAACATTACCAATTTTGGAGAATCCCCTGAAGTCATTCTTTGACCAGTGGAAGCACCTATCCTTTGTCCTTCATCCTTTAAGGTTCTCCTGGATGGCACATGCCTAGGGGCTACTACTCTGCCTAGTTAAATCTGCATCTCATTAATCCAAGGTCCCTTTTTCCCTAAGTATCTTCATAGAAACAGTTTAAAAAATAGACCCCCTGGTCTTGAAACCCCAATAGTGGGTTCTTTATCAAGTAATTAGCAGCTTGAGGTTTAATTCCTGTTACACCACTTTCTAGTTGTGCAATTTAAGGCCATGAGGAAGTGGTCAGGGTTGATGGAGCTAAGGAGGCTGGTGGGGGCCGGAGGTACTAAGTCTGAGGAGGAGTTGGTATCAAGAAGGTAGTCAATAAGGTCAAGAGATTGGTTATATAAAGGGAGAGTGAGCAAATAGCTAAATATATTGAGAATAATGGGAGCCAAAATTCTAACCATCAGAGAAAGAAGTTACAAATAAGAAAAGAATGATGACTAAAATAATCTTTGTGGTGTTAGAGTGAAATTGAAGATATTGAAGTAAACTCATGGATTTTAATACAGATTTTAAAAAAACTGATATAGGTGCATGAAGGTAAGTAAAAAAGTATTGTTACTAGGATTCCAGTTCATATATGCATGGCTTTATTACAAACGAGACATTTTTAAACGTGTCTTTCCCATCAGTGGATGGATACAGACAAGTTCTCTCAGTAATATACTTGTCTTAGTCTCTTTCCAAATGCACTGTCATCTAGAAAACTCTGACACAGGTTGTTGCTGTTAAGTGTCATTGAGCCGGTTCCAAGTCACAGCGACTCTGTATAGGATTTCTGAGGAGTAGCTGGTGGGTTTGAACAGATGACCTTTCTGTTAGCAGTTCAGTGCTTATCCTTCAGCACCATCCCAGGAGTCTGCTCTGACTCATAGTGCCTTCAAAAACAAACAAAAAAAATCCAATCAAAACAGTAGACTCCGAAGGGATCTGCTGGGCCAGTTACATTCAAGGTAGACAGGTCATTTCAGAAGGTGACCAAAGGATAATTCTAAGATTTTTTGTAAGGGACACAGAACAACCATGGTGGGCATATTAGGAAGAAGTCTTAAGAAAATGAAAAAAATACATTGGTAAGAAAAAGGTCCAGAATGTGGTGCCAAGGTATTGTTTTTCCATCACAACAATACACCTGCTTATTCTTTGAGGATAGCAAGGTCTGTCCTATGGGAAATCTTACCCCATCCACCCTACATCCTTGATCTTGCTCCTTCAGACTTTTTTGTTTCCAAAACACAGGAAACACTTAAAAGGAACATTATTTGAGTTACTCGAGGATGTCAAAACTGCTATTTTTATATGGTATAAAATTTAAGAGTGCAGAATTCTTTAGAAAAGGGTTAGAGAGATGGAAACACCATCATCAGAAGTGTACAGACCTAGTTGGAGATATGTCGAGAAACAGTACCTTCACATTTGGATATTTTTGTTTAACAAAGGTTTCTAACTACTTGTTGACTTAGCTTTATATGTGTTTGTGTATTTCCTAGCTCTGTCTGTTGAGATCATATACCAGCAGCACCCAGAAACTAGCACCCAGATCTTGATTCTAAAACTGCATTCTCCATTAAAAAGAAATAGAATTCTTTAGAGAAATAACTGATGAAATAAACGGAATGGTTGGGGTAAGAAAAGTACAAGATAAATCTGAAACATATTGTACCAGAAAGGAAGAAAGTGTTTCAAGAATGATATAGATATAACAAAATGTCATAGGAACCAGGTGAAGGGAAACCCACCCCCATGGCCGAGACTGGGACAATTCCAGAATCAAAATCAATAATGATAACAATGGGTTACAATTCACTAAATAAAATAGAAATCCAAAGTTCACACTGATGTAAATTTTTCAAAAAATGAATTGATAAAGGATAAGAGAAAAATCTTCCTTACAAAAAATATCAGCTAGTAATGTAAAGTTGTTGTTATTAGCTGCCGTCGAGTCAGTTCCAACCCATAGTGAACGTATGCACAACAGAACAAAACACTGCCCAGTCCTATACTTTCCTTACAATTGCTGCCACGCTTGAGACCACTGTTGCTGCCATTGTGTCAATCCATCTCAAATGGGTCTCCCTCTATTTCACTGTCCCTCCACTTTACCAAGCATGATATACTTATCCAGGGAGTGGCCCCTCCTGACAATATGTCTAAAGTATAAGATACAGTCTGGTCATCTTAGCTTCGAAGGGACATTCTGGTTGTACTTCTTCCAACATAGATTGGTTTGTTCTACTGGCAGTCCATGACACCTTTAGTAGTCTTCTCCAACACCATAACTCAAATGCATTAATTCTTCTTCTATGATCTTCCTTATTCATTGTCCAACTTTCATATACATAGGAGGCTATTGAAAACAACATGGCTTGGGTCAGGCACACTTTAGTCCTCAAACTGATGTCTTTGCTCTTGAACACTTTGAAGAGGTCTTGTGTAGCAGATTTGCCTACTGTAATACATCATTTGATTTCTTTTTGCTGCTTCCATGAGTGTTGGTGGATCCAAGCAAAAGTAATGTAAAGTAAATATTTATATCACTTAGGAATTAGGAAAATTATCATTTGGCAATCATTATAGTAATAATTAAGAAACTCTGGTGGGAGGAAAGATGTGGCAATCTGTTTATGTAAAGATTTACAGCCTTGGAAACCCTATGGGGCTGTTCTACTCTGTCCTATAGGGTTGCAAGGAGTCAGAAATGACTCAACTATAGTGGGTTTGGCTTTGATTATAGTAATAATTTATTTAGGCAAGATTCATCATAAACTAAATGAGTGAAGTTTGTTGAAGAACAAGATGTTTACATAGTCTCAAAGTTGTTTTATATCACATTGGTTCTGACTCACAGCAACCCTAATATAGGGTTTTCGAGGCTGTAAATCCTGACTGGAAGAAGGCCTAATTTTTCCTTTGTGGAGTGGCTAGTGTATTAGAATTGCTGACCTTGCAGCTAACAGCCCTACACATAACTAACTCACTGTGGTACCAAGGCTCCAGTCTTGAACAATCTCCTTTAAAATGCTTATTTAATTATAAAGGGGAAAAAATAACTTTACAGTAGAGAATCTTGACAGACCTTAACCACATGATCAACGTTAGCATCCTCCCAAAATTAACAGTTTGTGCTTTTTAATATTGTGACAAAAACACAATATCACTTCTAGTCTAGTCAGAAATGTATAACCTGAATTTAACCATGAGGAAACATCAGACAAACCCAAATTGTAGGACAGTCTACAAAATAAATGGCTGAATTATTCAAGATTTTCAAGGTCTCTAGAGACAAGGAAGAACTGTTACACAAATTAAAGATTAAATAGACATGACAACTAAATAGAACTCATGATCCTATACTATATCCCAGACCAGATGTAATTTTTCCCCCCAAAGAGGATAAACAAATGGCTAAATTTGAATGAGCTCTGTGGATTAGATGGTAGAATTATATCAGTGTCATATTCACAATTGCTATGGTTATATAGGAAAATATCCTTGCCTTTTAGATAAAAACAGTTATTTAGGGGCATGGAGACATCACATATGCAAATTATGTTCAATTGGTTCAGAAAAGAGAAAAATATACAGAGAGAAACAGAATGAATGAGAAAATGTAATATGTTAACAGGGAATTTGTGTAAAGGATACGCAGGAGTTTTCCTTTACCTAGGAGTATGTTGTGCTGTGTTTACAAGTTTCCTATAAGTTTGAAATTTTTCAAAAAAGTAGGGGGGGATTACTATATATACCTCATAGAGTTGCTGAAAGTACATGAGTTAATCATGTGAGGTGTGAGTAGTTAGAACAGAGTTAGGCATATAACAAATGCTCAGTAAATGTCAACTGTGATGGTAACAGTGACATTGATGGTAATAGTCACAGCAAGCCTATAGGACACAATAGAATTGCCTTATGAGTTTCCTATGTTGTAATCTTTACATGAGCAGATTGCCAAGTCTTTTCTCCAACAAAGCAGCTGGTGGGTTCTAAATGCTGACCTTTAGGTTAGCAGCCAAATGCTTAACTATAGCACCACCTGGGCTCTTAATAACTGTGGTAGTGTTGATGGAGTCCTGAACCTTAACACACAGTTCATTTGACTCAGGCCAAGTTGTCTCTAACTCATTTATTTGCTTTCTTTTTTAGATTTAAGTTAGACATTGAAATAATATCTATTTATATTTGAGATGTTAATGACAACTTAACTTTATATATTTTAATATAAGCATATAGTGTTCATATAGAACAATACCTTATAAATTGGTGTCCCCAAGCTCTTGGTTCTGCTGTATCTGCTGCCTCTGCATCTCTGCCACATTTATACCATGTCTCTTAAGATCTCTGCTACACTTCTGTCTGTGTTGTCACAGCTCTCTGTCTCTGGGATCAAGAATACTCACTGTGTTGAGATCTTGGGGTCCAAAAGACACCCTTCACTCCTGGCTCTTCTTTCTTCATGGTAGTGAGATCCTCCCTTTCTGCTTCTGAGATGGTTCATTTAAAAGCTAGTGGATGGCAAAACTAACCAATTCCCATGTTAGAGTTTCATACACTCTATTTGCATGGTCCCACCTTACATGGGTGTGTGTACCTTATTTACATTATTAGCAAACAATCCGATACCTTTTGTGAGTGACAAACACCTCACATTTGTACAGTCTACCGAGTCCTGGTGTGGCACTATGGGTTAATGCACCAGACTGCAAAGCCATTTTAACTGCAAGGTAGGCAGTTCAAGCTCACCAGCTACTCCTGAGAAACCCTATACAGGGTCGTTATGGGTCGGAACCAACCCAACAGCACTTAACAACGACAACGAACCAGTGATTGAAAGGTGTATTTAAAGAATACAGGGTTGCATTCTTTCACCATACTTATTCAACCTGTATGCTGAGCAAATAATCCGAAAAACTTGGTTCTATGAAGAAAAACGTGGCATCAGGAATGGAGGAAGACTCATTAACAACCTACAATATGTAGATGATACAACCTTGCTTGCTGAAACTGTAGAGGACTTAAAATACTTATTGATGAAGATCAAAGACCACAGCAGTTGGTACAGATTGCATCTCAATGTAAAGAAAACAAAATTCCTCACCACTGGACCAATTAACAACATTCTTATCACTGGAGAAAAGATTGAAGTTGCCAAGGACTTCATTCTTCTATGATCAACCATCAACACTCATGGAAGCAGCAGTCAAGAAATCAATCGACGTATTGCATTAAGCAAAGATGTCAGTTTGAGGACTAACGTGAGCCTGACCCAAGCCATGGTATTTTCAATAACTTCATAGGCATCTGTAAGCTGGACAGTGAATAAGGAAGACCATATGAGAATTGATGCCTTTGAGGTATGGTGTTGGAGGAGAATATTGAAAGTACCATGGGCTGCCAAAAGAACAAACAAATCTGTGTTGGAAGAAGTTCAGCCAGAGT
Source organism: Chrysochloris asiatica (assembly GCF_000296735.1). Taxonomy (NCBI): domain Eukaryota; kingdom Metazoa; phylum Chordata; class Mammalia; order Afrosoricida; family Chrysochloridae; genus Chrysochloris; species Chrysochloris asiatica. The sequence goes on along the minus strand of NW_006408546.1, from coordinate 13,628,003 downwards.
GCTCCTTAGAGACCAGGATGGCCAAACTTTATCTGTCATTGTCAGGAGGGACCAGTCACTGGAGAAAGATACCATGTTTGGTACAGTGGAGTGTCAGAGAAAAAGAGGAAACCCCTACTGAAATGGACTGACAAAGTGGCTACATCAATAGGCTCAAGCATGCCAACAGTTGTGAAGTTAGCCCAGGACTGGGCAGTGTTTCATTCTGTTGTCCATAGGGTCGCTATAAGTCAGTACTGACTTGATGGCACCTAACAACAACAACAACCCAGTCATCAAGGATCATGATGGTTCTATAGGATTTGCACTGGGCTTTGAACCTCAAGGTCAACAGTTTGAGTCCACCAGCTGCTCTGTGGAAGAAAGATGAGGCTTTTGCTCCTGCAAAGATTTTAAAGCCTTGAAAACCTTTTACAGGGTCACCATGAATCTGAATAGACTCAAGGACACTTAACAGCAATATCCCAGGCATTCAGTAGGAATCACAAAGAGTAGTTAGAAGAGACATATCAAGTAATAGTCTGTATCACAAATGTATATAACATATGAAATGTCTATCTCTAATCAAGAATAACAATAGACAGTACCATGAGCATTGAAATTTTAGACCATGAACATTGAAGCAGACTTCTGGGACCATCTACTCCAATTCCTTTGCAAGTAAGTATATTCTCTGCAACACCCCCAACAAATAGTACAGTCTCTGATTTGAATACCTACAATACCAGGGAACTCACCACTTCTCAAGAAAGCCAATTAGGGATTATTCTGAAGAGTAGAAAGTTGTTTTTTAGCATTGAGTCCAGTCTTTCTCCATGTGATTTCTAGACGCTGCTCCAATGTATATTCTTTGTGGCCACACACTAATTCCTTCTTCCACTTGACAACATATGCTAATATCAGGAACTACTATTTTTTATCTTCTCAGCATAGGTCTCCCACCATGGGTTTTCTGTTCTCAAAACTGAACATACCCTCTTTTGCCTACTATTCCATGTATAATCAATGTTTTCAGTCTTCTCATCATCTTAAGCACTCTTTTCTGAATACAAGTAGTTTCTATATCCTCCTCTACTCATGAGATTCTATTTCAATGAGGCCCGCTTCATGCATTCATATATTTATTTACTCCTTCATTCAGCCAACATTTATTGAATGTGTATGATGTGGGTGGCACTATGCTAAGACATTACAAATGATAAGATCAAGAAGGCATAAGTCTTCTCTTAAGGAATGAAGTGAAGATGGCAAAGAAAAAATATGTGGTAAGAAGTACTATAAAGCAAATACAAGTGGTATGCCAGTTAAAGGAAGGAAATTATACAAGTAAATATAGGTTTGCTTTAGCATCAGCAAAGGTAATGAAAACTCCAGATTAGAACCATTTTTGTTTTGGGTTAGGGTGAGAATTGATAGAAAGCAGCCAAAGTAGAATTAAAGCTAAATTTTAAAAGGACCTTCCAGATAAGGAATGAGAACACAGACTCAGAAAATAAATAGTACATTTATTCTCAATTTTGAGCTCTGACAACAAAATTAATAATCACTTCTCCAGAAAGACACAAGAAAACAGACTAAATAATAATGCGCCAGGCTTATACTAAGTGCTTTATATGATTATCTCACTTAATCCTACAATAGCCCAAACACAGTAAGCACTGAAAACTCATCAAAGTTAAATGACTTACCCAAGTCTACAAAAAAAAAAAAAAAAATGTTGTTGTTGAGTCACTTCAGACACATGGCAATTCCATGCCAATCAGATCAGTACTACTCTATAGAGCTTTCTTGGCTATTATTATGGAAGCAGTTCGGCAGTTCTTTCATGGCACCACTGTTGTTAAGGGCCATTGAGTGGGTTCCAACTCAAAGAGACCCTGTATAGGGTTCCCAAGGAATGGCTGGTAGGTTTGAACTGCTGACCTTGTGGTTAGCAGTCCAGTGCTGGGTGGGGTCAAACCACCAAGCTTTAGACTGTGCTACCCAGGGATCTGCTCAAGCCTAAAAGGTGCAAAATACTGCGACCAGGTTTCAAATCCTGGCTGTCATCTTCAAGCACATTAGTTTACCACTTGAGGCCATCAACTACTTAATACTCAACAAAACAGTGTCTGGCAACCTTCCTGGTGACTTAGAGGAGCGTCTCACTGAACAATCTGTTCTTTCTCTGAGTTCTGAGAACACTTTCTTCAAGGTTCTGTTATAGTTTCTTGACACACTGTACGAACTGGGCATGCAACGTTTTAAAAAAGAAAACCATTGCCACCGATTCAACTCATGACGACTTTGAGTATTACAGAGCAGGACTGCAGTGCGTTTGGTTTTGGTTTATTCTTAACAAAAGTTAAGTGCCGCGGGACAGGTTCAAACCACTAACCTTCAGGTTGGCAGTTGATCATTAACTGTTTGCACCACTCAGGGACATTGTTGTTGTTGTTGTTAAGTGCCATTGAGTTTTGACTCATAGTGACTCAGTGTAGGGTTTCCTTGTGGTTCAAACTGACCTTGTGGTCTTGCACTTACCCTATAGCGCCACACCAGGACTCCTTATATGTAACACTAAGAAAAAATTACAACAAAAATAAACCCTCTGCCATCGTGTTGACTCAGAATCATAGGAACCCTAGAGAACTGCTCCTTAGGGTTTCTGAGACTGTACATCTTTATGGAAACAGACATCCTCATCTTTCTCCTACA
>NW_006408546.1:13613844-13624567 GCF_000296735.1 Chrysochloris asiatica | reverse complement strand
GGAGCAGAAAGCCTTATCTTTCTCCAGTGGAACATCTGGTAGTTTCGAACTGCTGACTTTGCAGTTCACAGCCGGATTCGTAACCACTACGCTACCAGAGCTCCTTTACATATGATGTTGTTGTTGTTGTTGTTAGGGGCCAACGAGTCGGTACCGACCCATAGTGACCTTATGCACAGCAGAATGAAACACTGCCCGACCCTGGGCCAACCTCACTACTGTTGCCACACTTGAGTCTATCTGTTGTTGTTGTTAAGTGCTGACAAGTCGGTTCTGACCCATAGTGACCCTGAAAAGGGTTTCCAAGGATTGACTGGTGAGCTTGAACCACCAACCTTGCAGTTCAAAAGGCTTTGCAATCTGGCGCATTAACCCACAACGCCACACCAGAACTCCTTAAAATGTTCTCTCTCCAAGAGCAGAGATTATGTCCTTATCTTGTTCTTGGTATTCCCAGGTCCTAGCAAGTACCAGGTGCAACAAATGTTAGAAAAATTAATGAGTCATCTGGTATATCAGGTCTGCTGTGGAAAAAGGTTTCCCTCTTCAATTTAAAAGGTTTACCTCAAACCTCCAATTTTAGATCTAGTTAGTTGTGGTGTCAAGCTTTAGTTGCCAAAATTCTACAACTTAACTCTGTCTTTATATGCTGCCTTTAAATTGAGGGAATCCAAGAAGTAATTTGAGTATCTGGCTGTGATCCAACCACCATCTTCTGCAGCCTCATTCACCTTTGGGATTTTCATTTCCATTTAGAACAGTGGCTCAGCCAGAGTTACACAGCAGCCAGTGGCAAAATAAATGAGAAATTTGATTACCTAACATTTTTCTTTCATTCCTCAAAGTTAAGTAAAGTTATTGCTTCTTTGGAGTCTTAAATAAAAGAGAGATACAGAGTAAGTGATTTTGATAGTCATGGATGATTAAATAAAATTTAGCTAAGATAATGGTCATGTAGACTTAGTTGACAGACTACTAAAACTATGAAATACTTCCAAATACACATGATTTATTATATATGCCCACTGATCACAGATCATAAAGAATTCTAATTCAGCAATGACTTTAAGAAAACAGAGTGGATAAGCAATTGAATGTGATATATATGTACATATACATATAGCCCTGATGTGGTGCTGTGAGTTAATGCATCAGACTGCAAAGCCGTTTGAACTGCAAGGTTGGCGGTTCAAGCTCACCAGCCACTCCTCAGAAACCCTATACAGGGTCACTATGGGTTGGAACCGACTTGATGGCACTTAACTATATATATATATATACATTGACATGGATGGTGCAAAGCTTTTGGGATCTTCAATTGTTGATACGGAAAGACTCAAAATGAGAAGAAACAGCTGCAAGCATCCATTACTAATCAGAACATGGAATGTACAAAGTATGAATCTAGGAAAATTGGAAGTCCTCAAAAATGAAATGGAATGCATAGAGGATGATATCATTGGCATTACTGAGTTGAAATGGACAGATATTGGTCATTTTGAAATGGACAATCAATTACTATGCCAGGAACAATAAACTGAAGAGGAATAGCATTGATATCATCATCAAAAAGAACATTTCAAGATCTATCCTGAAATACAATGCTATTTGTGATAGGATAATATCTATACACCTACAAGGAAGAATGGGGAGATAAGCACTGGACTGCAAACCACAAAGTTAGCGTTTCAAACCCACCAGCTCCGCAGGAGATAAATAGGCTTTCTGCTCCCACAAAGATTTACAGCCTCAGAAACCTTATGCAGGGTTGCTGTGAGTCAGAATGGACTCCAAAACACTTAACAACAACAAGGAAGAACAATTAATATAACCATTATTCAAATATGTTGCAAACACCAAAGTCAATGGTGAAGAAATTGAAGAATTCTACCAACGTCTTCAGTTTGGAACTTATCAAACATGCATTACTTGAGAATGGAATGCCAAAGTTGAAAACAAAGAGGTGACTGCATGATAGAATGTTGCAAGACCAATAACTTATTCACTGCAAATACCGTTTCTTAACAACATAGAAGGTGACTATACACATGGACCATACCAGATGGAATGAACAAGATTCAAATTAACTACATTGGTGGGAATAGATAATGGAGAAGCTCAATATCATCATCTAAAACAAGGCCAGTGACTGACAGTGGAACAATCTGTGTTGGAAGAAGTACAGCCAGAATGCTCCTTAGAAGCCAGGATGGTGAGCTGTTGCCTCTCATATTTTGGACACATTATCAGAAGGGACCAGTCCCTGCAGAAGGATATCATGTTTGGGAAAATGGAAGGTAAGTGAAAAAAAGGAAGACCCCCAATGAGATGGACTGGCACAATGGCAGCAACAATGGGCTCAAGCATAACAACAATTGTGAGGATGGCATAGGACCAGGCATTGTTTCGTTCTGTTGTGCATATGGCTGCTATGAGTCAGAACTGACTTTACTGCACTCAACAACATGGGCAAAATATTGAATGATGTAAGGAAGTATCAAAAGACCATGGAAGGAACACACAGATTCACTGTACCAAAAAGAGTTGATCAATGTTTAATCATTTCAAGAAGTAGCATATGATCAAGAACCAATGGTACTGAAGAAAGAAGCCCACCTGCGTTGGAAAAAAACGAATACCAATGGAAATGTTTGACAAATTAATGCAGCCCTGGAAGTAATTACTAGTCTATTTACGCACATTCCAAAGAAAGGTGACCCCAACAGAATGCAGAAATCATCGAACAATATCAAATGCAAGTAAACTTCTGCTGAATATAATTTTAAAATGGTTACATCAGCACATTGACAGGGAGCTGTCATAAATTGAAGCTGGATTCCGAAGAGGACAGACTGCTTATATCAGATGAATCGTGGTTGAAAGCAGAAAATACCAGAAAGATGTTTGTGTTTTATTGCTTAGGCAAAGACATTAGATTATGGATCATAACAAATTATGGAAAACATTTCAAAGAAAAGGAATTCCAGAACATTTATTTATGCTCATGTGGAATCTATACATAGAGAGCAAAAGAACAGGAAAAGAGCAAATAGAACAAGGGGACACTGTGTGGTTTACGATCTGAAAATGTGTTTCACCAAACTTATTAAATCTCTATGCTGAGCAAATAATCTGAGAATTTGGACTATATGAAAAACTCAGCATTAAGATTGGAAGATATATACATGACACAACATTGCTTGCTGAAAGTGAAGGGCATTTGCTGATAAAGATCAAAGAATACAACTTTCAGTATGGATTATAACTCAAATGTACACAAAAAAATTGTCACAACTAGGCCAGTACATATCATGATAAACTAAAAAAAAAAAATCAAAGTTGTCAAGGATTTCTTTCATTTTACCTGGATCCACAGTCAATGCTCATGGAAGCAGCAACCAAGAAATCAAATGATACATAGTGCAAATCAGCTGCGAAAGGCCTCTTTAAAGTGTTAAAGAGTAAAAAAGTCAATTTAAGGACTCTAAGGTACACTTGGCCCAAGTCATGGTATTTTCAATTGCCTCAATATGCATGAGGGAGAAAGATGAGGCTTTCTGCTCCCTCAAAGATTTAAAGCCTCAGAAACCCTATACAACAGGGGTTGTTGTTAAGTGCTGTCAAGTCAGTTCTGACTCATAGCAACCCTGTGAAGGGCTCCCAAGGAGTAGCTTGTGGGTTTGAACTGCTGACCTTGCAGCTCAAACTGACCTTGCAGTCCAGTGCAATATCCTGCAGCGCCACACCAGGACTCCATACAACAGGGGTGGGGAATCTTTTTTCTGTGAAGGCCATTTGGATATTTATAATATCATTCATGGGTCATATAAAATTATCAACTTAAAACATGGCCTGCTATATTTGGTCAAACATTTAATTAACTCACCCTTAAATGTGGTGCTGTGGGTTAATGTGCCAGACTGTAAAGCCATTTGAACTGCAAGGTCAGCAGTTCAAGCTCACAAGCTACTCCTTGGAAACCCTATACAGAGTCGCTATGGGTCGGAATCACTCAACGGCACTTCACAACAACAGCAATATGATGGCTGGAACTGCTTCTTTTTGGTGAAGCATGTGATGTTAGCTAGTATTGATGATACTGCTGCTCACAATTGCTTTTCCAGGTTTGTGTTGGTCAGTCTGGAGCAGTCGAATCTTTGCAAGGGTAACTTTTGAAAAGACTTGCTAGCAGCAATAAGTTGTTCCAAACACAGGTGTATATTTCAATGCACAGCTCCTCAAAGTGAGACATTCAGCATTGCTTATATAACATTTATAGAACTCAAGCACTGGAAGGTTACTGTACCTAGTTTTCAGCTCATCACAGATTTGCATCTGAATGATTTCATGTTGTAGGTTATCAGCCACATCAGCTAGTTCCACATTGAAGAGTGTATTGAAGATGTTCAATTCCATTTGTTTACTTTTCACATTCTTGAATTTTCAATAAATGCCTCAATTAGTTTCACAATTCATTAGCATATTCATAGAAGGCTTTTGTCCTTCCAGAGTAGAGAAATGTACTATGTTATTCCTTTCAAGTTGTATTCTCCAAGGCCTTGTTTAGCTTCAGATAATTTCATGTGTGAAAGCAGGGAGCTGAGAAGCTAGTTGGGGCCCTGCAGCTTGACGTCAGCTCTGGGAGGTACTTGGTAAAGTCCACCATGAATGCTAGATCACACAGCTACATGCTATCATTGTGTTCCCTGACAGGTTTTCCCTTCATCTCCATGAACTGCTTGACTTCAAGAGCATGTTCCCACGACTCAGCCACCACAATTCACAGTGATAAACAAGATCACCATACTCACAGTCAAGAACATTCAGTAACTCCTTAAACTGTCGATGTTAAACCCTCTGCTTTTGACAAATTTTATGCATGACATCTCTGTTGACATTACATGTCTGTTGACATGACACACATTGCTGAGCTGCAACAACTATGCACAATGACTTTCCTGATGTATGATACAATGGTATATAATTAAATCACTTGGATCAAGACTGAGACAATTTAGTTCTTCCTTGACAAATGTAATGAACCCTTTTTCTGAGTCAACCATGGCTGGCACTCGATCTGTAGTAAGGCCACTTAACTTTTCTAATGTTAGCTCAAGGTTTTTCATTGATAAAACAAGTCTCTCAAACAAGTTCTCACCTCTTGTAGTGTCATGCATGGCTTCCAGTGATAGCAGTTCCTTTTGAGTGTCAAACTCTGCAGTTACCCCATAAACGAAAATGGCCAGTTGGTCTCATCACAAGCTAGATAGAAAACTGGGGAATCTCCTGCAGAATCTTTCCATGTTTTACATCTTGTGCTAAATCTGTAGGGCCACTCTGAGATGGTTCTCCGAGGCAAACTAACACTCTGAAACAATTTTACTTTGTCTGGTGCTAACAATGCCACAGCAGACATCATGCACTCTTTCACAAACTCTTCCTCTACATGAGGCCTCAGTTTCTTCGTGATTAGCTCGCTCTCTACGTAACTTGTCTGAATAACGTCATCTCTGTCACAGTGAGGCCTAATGAAAGTGGCTCGTTATGATTCCAAACTCCATTGAGGAGCACTGATTTTGTCCAGATGGATATGGCCTCCCAGTTCATTGAATTTGGCATGCTTTGAGTTGTAATGACACTCCAGATGGGCTTTTTTCATTATTACTAACACATTGCTAGGTACACAGGTTTGCCTTTGACTTCAACAAAAAATAATCATTTGTCCATTTCTCTTGGAAAGATCAACACTCCGCATCAACTTTTCTTGTCTTTGTAGTTGCCATTTGTGGGATGGCACACCACTTATGTTTTAATAACTATCCACTGTGTGTGTGTCTCCAGTAATGTGATTATTTTGCTTTTATCACTGTTCTAATCCTATCTTAGAACACAGCGAACACTTATATCATCAACTCTTGAGGTTTTTTTCTATGTACCATAATTTCCCTAATCTTAATCTGATACTCAGATTTTGTGAGGACTGTTAATCGTGGACATGTGAATAATGATTGTATTGGAGTTACTATCTGTGCCAACAAAGAAATTGACAACACTGTCGTCAGTCATTGGAGGCAAGGTCATCAACATTATGAGGAATCATCTCATAATATCTTGTCTCATCATCACAGGATTGCTGTAGTTTCACCAAGTGTGTTACTTTTGCAACGTGTACACTCCCAGCACTGACTGTCCTCTGAGTCATCACATACAGGCAGACAGGCCACAGGCAGCCAATGAGAATCATACATGTCTGTCCGGCCATGTACTCGTATGTGTCCTGTCTGTCCCATAATGGACAGTCCTTGCTTGTCCCTCAAATTTTAAGTTATTATTTATGATTCACTTAATATAAATTTGTGTTGCTATGAAAAAAGTTCCTAGATTTATTGAATTTCAAGTCCCATCTGCTGTTCCCTTGGCAGGGCCAGACCAAATGGCCAGATGTTCTCCATCTTTGCTATACAGGGTCGCTATGAGTCAGAACCGACTTGACAGCACTTAACAACATCAGCGTATGTGTGTGACAGAAGAAAGATGAGGCCCTCTATTCCTATAAAGATTTACCGTCTCAAAACCCCAAAGGGGCAGTTGTACATAGGGTTGCTATGAGTTGGAGCTACTCAAGGACACCTAACATTTAACACATATAAGGGAAATATAGTTTTGGTCCAAAAGAAGAAAAAAGCTCTGAAATCAGATCATCTCTGACATTTCCTTACCAAGTAAAAGGGCACTTCCTAGGTCTAGACCAGAAGATAGATGGATAAGAAGTGAAAAAAAGGTAATGGAGTAAATTTTGATTATTACTCTACTTCTTGTACCCAAGCCAGTAGCCAGGAGACATTGGCTGTTAATGTAACAGTTTGGTTACTTGGAGAATCTACCACTAAGAAAGGAATGGCAAAAATATATATATGTAGCTAATAGCAAGGAGACTTTGTCTCAAAGGGGGTTTCATAATCAAAATATGTAAGAGGAACATGAAATAAGAAATAGGACACAATAGTGGCTTGCAACATACTGAACATATGTAAGAATCCCATCCATGTGCAAGATGATCTCAGGAAGGAAAATGAAACAAGTCTTACATCACCAATTAAATGTTTTAAAGTATTTTTTCAAAAAGAGGACCTGGTTAGAATATGACTTTAGCCATCAGTTTATCCTCAGCAGCAAATTCCAATCCCAAATGTGAAAATTACATTCTTAGTCAAATTACCAAAAAGCAAAGACTCTACAATCTCCTAATAGCTATCTAAACCACAAACTGTCAGATTACTATATAGTCCACTCTCAAAGGTAAACTGGGCAATCTGAAGTGTGAATAGCACTGATATCTAAATTAAAATTAAAAGGCACTGGGAAATTCAGTCATCCATTTGAATTAAGATATTATGAAAGATGCTTACCTTTGTTTTCTTGACTATACAAAGGCATTTAATTATGTTGATACTGACAAATTATAGATAACAGTAAGAAAAACATTGTTGTTGTTAAGTGCTGTTGAGTCAGTTCTGACTCATAGTGACCCTGTATAGGGTTTCTGAGGAGCAGCTGGTAAACTTGAACATCCGAACTTCTAGCTCAAACAGACCTTAAGGTCTTAAGGTCCAGTGCTTATCTTATGGTGAACGGGAACATTTAACTGTGCTCATGTCTGTACACAGACCTAGATGTACACAGACTGAGATGTACACAGACCTAGATGTACACAGACCTAGATGTACACAGACCTAAATTACACAGACCTAGATGCAGTTCTTCCAAGAAAACAGAGATACTGCATGATTGAAAATCAGGAAAGACGTGTATTAAGATTATAGCTTTTTACCATACTTATTCAACATGTATGCTGAGCAAATAATTCAGGAAATTGAACTGTATGAAGAAAAACCCATCATCAGGATTGGAAGAAGACTCATTAGCAACTTGTAGATGACACAACTTTGCTTGCTGAAAATTAATAGAGCATGAAGAACTTACTGATGAACATCAAAGACTATACCCTTTGGTTTACATTGCAACATAAAGAAAACAAAAATCCTGGAACATTATAATAAATGGAGACAACACTGAAGTTGTTAAGAATTTCAATTTACTTGGAGCCACAATCAATGGTCATGAAAGCTGCAGACAAGAAATCAAATGATGTATTGCATTGGAAAAGTCTGTTGCAACAGTCCTCTTTAAAGTTCTAAAAAGCAAAGATGTCACTTTAAGGGATAGGGTGTGCTTGACACAAGCCATGGTATTTTCAACCGGCTCATGTGAAGGTGAAAGATGTATAATGAATAAGAAAAACTGATGAATCAGTGCATTTGAATTATACTGTTGCCAAAGAATACTGAAAATACCATGGACGACAAAGAGAACAAAGGAGCTCTGGCAGAGTAATGGGTTACCAGTTGGGCTGTTAACCACAAATGAGTTTCTCTGTGGAAGAAAGACAAAGCTTTCTGTTCCTGTGCAGATATACAGCATCAGGTATCCTATATAGGACATAGGTACCCATCACATGTCCCCTATACAGGGACACTAATCAAGATTATGGAATTATGGAATGCAAAGGTTGGAAACAAAGAGGAAGAATCAGTAGTTGGAAAATATGGCCTTGGTGATAGAGACACGACAGAATTTTGCAAGACCAATGACTTATTTAAGAAGCTCTGGTAGTGTAGCGGTTACAAGTTTATCTACTAAACTCAAGGTCAGTAGTTCGAAACTACCATCCAGTCCACAGGAAAAAAGAGGAGGCTTTCTTCTCCCGTAAAGATTTACAGCCTCAGAAATCCAATCCATGGTTGCTATGAGTTGGAACTGACTCCACGGCACACCAACAACAAGAAGAACTTATTCACTGCAAATACCATTTTAAAACAATGTAAAAGATGGACCTCACTAGATGGAATACACATGGACCTCACCAGATGGAATACATGGAAATCAAATTGACTCTATCTGTGGAAAAGCTCCATATCACCTGCCAAAAGAAGACCAAGGGCAAACTGTGAAACAGACCATCAGTTGCACATATGCAAATTCAGGCTGAATCTGAAGAAAACTGAAACAACTTTACAAAAGCCAAACTATGACTTGAACATATTCCACCTGAATTTAGAGATTCACTTCAAGAAGAGAATTGATGCATTAGACATCAATGACCGAAGACCAAAAGAGTTGTGGGATGACAACAAGAACATCATACAGGAAGAAAGCAAAAGGCCATTACGAAGATAAAAGGAAGAAAATGACCAAAACAGATGTCAGAAGAGACTCTGAAACTTGCTCTCCATACTAGAGAAGCTAAAGCAAGTAGAAGAAAGAGCTGAACAGAAAATTTTAAAGGGCAGCTCTAGAAAATAATATCAAGTATTACAATGAAATGTGCAAAGACCTGGAGTTAGAAAACCAAAAAGGAAGAATATGCTCAGCATTTCTCAAGCTGAAAGAACTAAAGAAAAAATTCAAGCCTTGACTTGCAATATTGAAAGATACTATGGGCAAAAATCCTTGTGAATAGCAGTGGAATACTTTCAGATAGCAACAGAATACTGAATATTGAAAAATAATGAATAGCATCAGAATACTGACAGACGTCGTACCAGAAGATGAGCCCCATGGCTGGAAAGCACTCAAAATACAACTGGGGAAGAGCTGCTTCCTCAGAGTAGAGTTTTTGGTACTTTTATTTGTTGAGGGGGCAACAAATCATAGTGAGGAGAAACGGCTATAAACATCCACTAATAATCAGAACTTGGGACATACAGAGTATGAATCTAGGAAAATTGGAAGTTGTCAAAAATAAAATGGAATAAATAAAGATCAATATTTTATGCATTAGTAAACAGAAAAGGACTGGTATTGGCCATTTTGAATCTTACAATTACAGAGCTTACTATGCCAGGAAGGAGTCTTGGTGTTGTGCTGTACATTAAATACATTGGATTACAAAGTCTGAACCACAAGTTCAGCAGTTCAAGCTCACCAGCCGCTCCTTAGAAACCCTACACACGGTCTCTATGGGTTGGAACCGACTCAACAGCACGTAACAGCAACAACAATGCCAGGAATGGCAAATTCAAGAGGAATTCATCATCAAAAGGAACATTTAAAGATCTTCTTAAAGTATAAGCCTGTCTATGATTGGATAATATCCATACGCCTATAAGAAAGACCAGTTAATACCAATAATATTTAAATTTACACACCAACCACAAAAGGCAGTGATGATGAAATTGAAGAATTCTATCAAATTCTTCAGTCTGAAATTGATCAAACATGTAATCAATTACTGGCAATTGGTTAGAAACAATACAAAGGTTGGAAACAAAGAGGACGGATCAATAGTTGGAAAATATGACCTTGGTGATAGAAACAAAGTTGGAGATCACATGACAGAATTCTGCAAGATTAATGACTTGTTCACTACAAATACGTGTTTAAAACAATATAAAAGATGACTACACACATGGACCTCACCAGATGGCATATACAGAAATCTATATCTATCTGTGGAAAGAAAAATTCCATATCATCAGTCAAAACAAGACCAGGGCATACAATGAAATGAACATCAATTACTCATATGGAAGTTCTGAAGCTAAAGAAAATTAAAACAAGTCCAAGACAGCCAAAATATGACTTTGAACATGTTGTTGTTAGGTGCCATCGAGTTGGTACCGACCCATAGCGACCTTATGCACAGTAGAACGAAACACTGCCC
>NW_006408546.1:13596994-13604509 GCF_000296735.1 Chrysochloris asiatica | reverse complement strand
TGGATCACGACAAACTAGTATTCCAGAGCAGTTATTTGTGCTCATAAGGAACCTGTACATAGACCAAGAGGCAGTTGTTTGAACAGAAAAAGGAACATTGAATGGTTCAAAATCAGGAAAGAAGTATACTAGGGTTGTATTCTTGCACCATTATCTATTCAGTCTGTATTCTAAGTAAAGAAACCAAGAAACTAGATTATATGAAGAAGAAAGTAGCATCAGGACTAGAGGAAGACTCATTAACAGTCTGCAATATGCAGATGATACAACCTTGCTTGCTGAAAGCAAAGAGGGCTTAAAATAATTACTGATGCAGATCAAAGACCACAATCTTCACTATGGTTTACACCTTATGCAAATAAAACAAAAATCTTCACCACAGGACAAATAAATGGAGAAAAGATTGAAGTTGTCAAAGGCTTCATTTTGCTTGGATCCACCATCAACCTTCATGGAATCAGCAGTCAAGAAATCAAATGACATGTTGCATTAAGCAAATTTGCTACACAAGACCTCTTTAAAGTGTTTAAGAGCAAAGATGTCAATTTGAGGACTAATGTGAGCTTGACCCAAGCCATGGTATTTTCAATAGATTCATATGCATGTGACAGTTGGACAATGAATAATGAAGACCATAGAAAAATTGATGTATTTGAGTTATGGTATTGGAGAAGTATAGTAAAAGTCCCATGGACTGCTAGAAGAACAAACAAATCTGTGTTGGAAAAAGGATAGCCAGAATGCTCCTTAGAAGTCAGAATGGCTTGAGTTGATCTCTCATACTTTAGACAAATTACCAGGAGAGACCAGTCCCTGGAGTACATTATGCTTGGTAAAGTGCAGGGTCTGGAAAAAAAAAAAAAAGAAGACCCCCAGTGAGATGGATTGGCACAGTGGCAGTAGCAATGGGCTCAAGCATAGCAATGATTGTGAGACTGGCACAGGATCTGGTAGTGTTTCGTTCTGTTGTGCATAAGGTCACTATGAATTGGTATCAACTCGATGGCACCTGACAACAACAAATTGTCGGTGGTTAAGGGGCACTCATAGTTTAGTGCTGCTAACCACATCAACAATTCAAATCCACCAATTACTCCATGGGAGAAATATCAGGCATTCCGGTTCCACAAAAATTACAGCCTTAGAAACCCTATGAAAGGTCACTACGAGTTAAAACTGACTCCACAGCACACATTATCAGTGATTACCAGGATCACTAGATTGCATGATTAACAGATTACTAGGGGTTTTTGTTTTGTTTTGTTTTAACTGCACTGGTGATATTTCCATTTATTTTAGATAACCATGATTTACAATATATTCCATAAAAAAATTATTCCCATTGGAATTATTGGTTTAAACCACAGGAAAAGTATAATATAGAATTGTTAGTCAATAACCCAAAAAACATTCTTTTGTTTCTGGAAAAAAAAAAATTACTCAACTGTTATTGTTACATGCCATCGAGTCAGTTCTAACTCATAGTGATCCTGTTTAAAAGGGTTTCCAAGGCTGTAAATCTGTACAGGAGCAGAAAGCTGCATCTTTCTCCCACGGAGCAGTTGGTGGACTGGAACTGCAAACCCTGTGGTTAGCAATCAAATGTTTATCCTACAATGCCACCAATGCTCACTTTAAACCATAACAGATGTCAAAAAAAAGTGTTTTGGGTTTTTAATTTTATTTTTTAAGGTATTTTATCAATTTCATGTGTAAACTTCTTTATGGGTGAGTAGCTTCTTTCAGATCTCAGTGACATGGATTCCAAATTGGACTAAAAAGTGGACTTTGCCATATTTACTTTCATCTACAATAAATATTCTAAAGAATAATTCCTCTTTAAAAAGATAGCCTATTTAGTCAGGAAATCAAATGACATATTACATTGGGCAAATCTGCTGCAAAATATTTCTTTAATGTATTTTTAAATAGATACCAATATTCTGAAAAATACAAATGTAATCTTTAAGAGCGCCACAAACTATATACCAACAGTACATTTGAAATTGCCAGCATTATAATACATCTTAGTCATATTTTTTCAGATTCTAAATTTCTAAAGATTATTTGCTAGATGTTCTATATTAAAATCTGTATTAATCCTTTTTGGTTAAATTTTCTTTGGAACTTTTTTGTATCATTATCATCTTTACATCTCATCTATATAGAAGAAGATTTTCTAGAATTAAACCATGTATACATACTCAATTGCTCAGCACAATACAAAACAGTCCAATACATAGGCTCTGTACTTTTGAAACAGATAACTATGAAAATAAATGGTTGTATAGAGTTCAGAAATGCTAGAAGTGTCAAAACTTAAAGATGGATTACAAAATACTGGAAAATGTGTGACTTGTAGATGGTGATGATTTTGAAAAGAGTTGCTTATATTTACATGTGTATTATGTTTATGAACACACCACATACAGGTTCTACATGTATGTATGAGAGTTCATGTTTATGCATATAGTGTGTGCTTGCATGTAGGTAACCAAACCTGTAATGCAAATGTTAAATTAACATTTTATCTCCACCTGAAAGGTGAGTTACACTTGCCATATCACTGCCTTAATGTTATCTTCAAGATCAGAACCAACTCATCTGCAAAGGGTTTCAGTGTCTGGCAGACTCCACTCTAGCCATCTGCCTTATGAAATGGGTTACTTCTGGCAATCGTGCTAAATGGAAAGGCAAGGTAGGCCGCGGCCCAGTAAGTCAGCCAACGCGGGTTCGTGAGGCACTTCAGCACCACGGACAAGGGCAGAGCTGATCAAAGCCTTTTCCGGCGGAATTGCCCGAGGGGTGCCCCGCCCCCCTAGCCCCCTCGTCGCCCACCCCTACGCCACCCCCACCCCGCCCCAAGTTGCCCTTCATCCCTGTTCTCTCCACCCGGAGAGTCACTATCTCGGGATCATCACTCCAATGAAGGCTTTCATTCTAGCCCTTCTTTTAGCGGGGCGAAAACCCTGGATGGAGATGCAGGTCGGCGCAGCGCTCCCACCCGCCCCAACAGGAGTCTCCTTCCTGCCAGCCCAAGCCGCCCGTTTTTTCCTCGCATCTTCTCAAATGAGGCCAAATGGGCGCACGTGGCGTAGACATTCGAGATTCATGTTTTCCTTCTGTGACTAGAGGTTGAGCGGACTTGCCTTGCGCCTCCATCCACCACACTCGGCTATAGCCGGGCTCTCCTTCCTCTACATCTTGCCTACGCCGCTCATGGGGGGAATGATTTCTACTGTTTGTTTATCACGAAAATCTCCATCTATATTGACTGGGGTTAAAGAGTCATGGACATGAAACGAAAGTAATGAAAAAGACAAATTCTTGGTCATATTCCGAAAACTATCCAATGTTTTTTAAACTTGGCATTTGAAATTGATCCCGAGACGCCATAGAAACTCACCCAGTGAGTTGGATGAGAAGAAAGCAATAGCCCCTGACCTTTATCGTGGGGATTGGGGAGGCCCCAAAAAAGCGACGGTGGTAGGAAATAGGGAACCTTAGCTGATGATGACCCTTCAGACCCTACGTCCCGCTTTTCCAAGAGAGCGGTGCAGAAAGCTGTGGGCCCCACGGCCTTACAGGCGTCGTGCACAACCCAGAGCGGGTCTGTGAAGGGGGCGGGGAGCTTTACCCCGGGCTCAGTTCCTACCAATGAAACAGAGGCTCTGTTATGTAGGTGCCACCGCTAACAGCCGCTGAGTGAGGTTCGGCGTCTGTTCCCATTCCTTCTCAATGGAGTAGCCCGGGTCACGGCGCCAGTACGCCGCTGCCGACCGGCTTCCAGAGCTCCGTTACCTGTGTTTCGCGACGAGGAAGGCGCGCCGGGTGTTCAGACTGACGCTGCCTGGTGCCGCGCGCCTAGTCCAGCCTTGGAGCCAGCAGCGGCCACCTCGCGCTCAGACAGGAAATCCACTGCCCCAGTTGCAGCGGCCGCCAGGAGGGGTGGGAGGGGCCCGTAGGGAGAGGGGCGCAGCGGGCCCGGACACTGCGCCTGCGCTCTCCCTTGCCCCCGGCAGTTGTCTGCGTCAAGGACCTCGGGGGCGTCGCCCAGAGTTTGTGCCTGGGCCGTGGGGGCATTCCCTCAAGGTTTTATACGCAGAGAAACTTCCTAGCTGGAGCCCATTTAGCATACCTCCTTGGATAGAGCCGCTTTGAAGCACGCTGTTAGTCGTGGCAACGTGGTTCCCTGGAAAAGGGGTGGGGATGCAGCCTGCTCATTTCAACTCGACTGGTTGAGTTTAACAGTCTCAAATCGATTGCCTAATGTTTAAAACGTGGTCAGCAACGGTAAATAGTGGGTCGGAAAGGTCCTGGGGTATCCCGGAGTCACCTGGCATTTCACTGATGGGGTCTTGACGCTGCAAAACTCGTTCCTGAAATCCCGGCTAAACACCTCAGACTAGGGCAGAATGAGTATGCTGTTGTTGTTAAAGTGCCCTCGAGTTGGTTCCAACTCATAGCGACCTGTATAGGGTTTTCCAAGAGTAGCTCGTGGGTTTGAACCGCCAACCTTGTGGTTAGCAATACAGGACTTATCCTATGGTGGCCACACCAAGACACCTGAATGAAGTGTTGTCTCTTGGAAACAGATCCAGTCAGCATAGCAAAGGGTTAAGAAATACGGCAGGAAGGCCATGACTCTAACCCAACAAGAAGAGTTAAGACCTGAGCCAAAATGCTAGCTATGAGAAAAGATAGACAGTAGTTGTTGGTTTTTCCTCAGTTTGCCCCACCAAATCCACTTTCCAGGCTCCTTTGTATCCCTGGGCTGATGTGTGGGCTGCAACTACTGTCCTCTGACATTCAGTTGGTTTATATCAATAGGAGGTAGAGGGCAACTTCCCCTTCACCCTGAGCCAGCAGCAGTGGCTATGTTCTTTATTAGAAATCTAATCTCATGGCCTCTTCTACAGTGTTTTGTGGGTTTGTTTGTTTTGTGTTTTTTCTGGGTTCTGGTTACCACGCCCAGCCCCTGACCCATTACCAGGAGTTGGTAATGGTTTCCAGGGGTTTCCTTTAAAGTTACTCATGCCTTTTAAAATAGTCCCTTCACTAAGCAACTCCTCAACTAGCTGATGAATGTGCCATCTATTTATGCTAAAATAGATTTTAGTTCATGGTGGCTGGGGAGAGTCTTTGGTAGGGAAGTGAATGTGTAAAAGAAAGATGGGACTTTCAAAAGGTGAGATGCCTTCCAGAGACATCTGACAGTTAGTTCCTGAAATCTAGACAACCATCATGCTAGGTGGTCGCCACTGGGCTGCTTAACCAAGGGGGCAAAGACAATTTAAGTAGGCCTAAGAAAGGAGTCCTGGTGTGGCGCTGTGGGTTAATGCACCAGACTGCAAGGCCAGTTTGAAGTGCAAGGTCAGTGGTTCAAGCTCACCAGCTGCTCCTTAGAAACCCTATACAGGGTTGCTATGGGTTGTAACCAACTCGATGGCACAAACAACAACAAGAATGCAGTTCAGACTGCACAGAGGGTGCCATGCACTTTGTGAAGCAGATTTCTTAGCCAAACTGTTCACAAAAGGGTTGGGTATCACCTGCGCAACATGTGTAATAGAACTTTTAAATTCTACTTGATGTAGAGAGACAGTCTAGATCTATATGAAGAAAGTCGGCTACCTGTATAATAGAACTTTTAAATTCTACTTGATGTAGAGAGACAGTCTAGATCTATATGAAGAATGTGTTGTTGCTCTCCCAACTGCAGCCAGACTGATTTTGAATAAATCAATATTCTTAGGACACTTAAAAATGCCCCAGGCACAGTGTCTAATACAAGTGCTTATGTAGTAGCTATTGAGTAAGGTAATTGGGAATTGAGAGTATCTTTCTGTAGAAAGCCCCAAAGAATGTTTCCAAGGAGGGATGGATAGTGGTGTAAGTAATGGTCATTAAATTACTCCAACTGCTCCATTTCAACTTGGTTTGAATCCAGGACCTGACCATTTCTAAAACTTGTAAAAACCAAACTGGCTTGACTATTTTGATTTCTCCCACTACACCTTACCCCTTCAAAAAACTAAAATACCCAAGGCAGTATTTTGGCAAAACTTAACCCCAAAAGAACTACAAGAGTAGCTATTAAAAAAAAAAAAAAGCTATTTCCAAGCAATCACACTATTTGTAATGCATGCAGACAAAGCCAGAACTGAAAAATATTAATGACTGAGTATTTCCAGACTATTGTTTTTGATGTTGTAAAATGCCATCAAGTCAATTCTGACTCATAGTGACCCTGTAGAGGGTTTCCAAAGAGCAGCTGGTGGATTGTTATCAATTGGCTCCAACTCACAACGACTTTATGCACAAAAGAACAAAACACTGCTCCATCCTGCAATATCCTCACAACTGTTGTGTTTGAGTACAATTTTCTATCAAGATGGAATACATCTCAGTGGACTTGTTTTTGTTCTCTGACCCTCCACTTTACCAAGCATGATGTCCTTCTCCAGGAAATGGTCCCTCCTAACAACATGTCCAAATAACAAGAGGTGAAGTCTTGCCACACTCGCTTCTATGGAACATTTTATCTGTACTTCTTCCAACATAGATTTGTTTGTTCTTCTGGCAGTGCCTGGTACATTCAATATTTTCCAACAACACCATAATTCAAATGCATCAATTCTTTTCCCATCTTCTTTATTCACTGTTCAACTTGCACATGCATTGAAAATACCATGGCTTAGATCAGGTGCACCTTAGTAGTCAAACTTAGTAGACATCTTTACTCTTTAACACATGAAAGAGGTCTTGTGCAGAAAATTTGCCCAATGCATTTTTAAACTTCTTGATTGCTGATTCCATGAGTTTGCTTCTAGAACCAAGCAAAATGAAGTCTTTGACAACTTCAATCTTTTCTCCATTTGTCATGATGTTATTTATTGATCCAGTTGTTAGAACTTTGTTTTCTTTCCACTGAGGTGCAATCCATACTGAAGGATCTTTGATCTTCATCAGTATTTTAAGTCCCCTTACTTTACAGCAAGCAAGATTGTATCAGCTGCATATCACTTGTAAATGAGTCTTCCTCCCATCAAGATCCTATGTTCTTCTTCATATAACTCAGCTACTCGGATTAATTGCTCAGCATAAAAATTGAATAAATATGGTGAATGGGTACAACTCTGACACATATCTTTCCTTATTTTAAACCATTCAGTATCCCCTGGCTCTGTTTTAATGACTGCCTCTTGGTCAATATGCAGGTTCCTCATGAGCACAATTAAGTGTTCTGGGATACCCATTACTCACAGTGTTATCCATAGTTTATTATGATCCACACAGTCGAATGACTTTGCATGGTCAATAAAGCACAAGTAAACATCTTTTGGGTATTCTTTGCTTTTAACTAAAATACATCTAATGTCAGTAATGATAACCCTAGTTTCTCATCCTCTTCTGAATCTGGCTTGAACTTCTGGCAATTCCCTGTTGATGTGCTGCTGCAATCATTTTTGGAATATCTTCAGCAAAATTTTATTTACATGTCATATTAAATAT
>NW_006408546.1:13592891-13593684 GCF_000296735.1 Chrysochloris asiatica | reverse complement strand
AACAACAACAACAACCAGAAGCTAGAAGAGCAAGGAAGGATTCAGAGGGAGCATGGCCTTTATGACACCTAGATTTTAGACTTGAGGCCTCCAGAACTGTGTGTAAATAAAAATCTGTTGTGTTAAGCCACCTAGTTTGTGTTATTTTGTTATGGCATCCATATGATATTATCTTTCACCTTTCCAAAGATAGCACAATTTACCCTTTGGTGTTCAGACAGCAGCTTGGGCTTTAATGTGGTGATCTGGGTAAGGATTAGTGGTGCAGTAGCAAAAGAAGCCTTGGAAGACTAGTGTGATCTACAACACTCAGCTAGACAGTTTTTTCTCTTGAAGATAGATGGGGAAGAAAAGAACCAAAAATGGGAATGAAGGATGGGAATGAAAGGGGGAAAAATATCTGGAGTAAGCTGAATTTAGGAGAGAGTGTTCAGAGAATTTTAAGTGAGAAAGACTGGAGAGTCATAGCACAGATGACATTCTGAGTAAGATAGTAAGAGATAGGAAAGAGAATTTTTAGATGTGATGTATAAGAAATGGAATTCTTCTTTTGTGCTCTAATTGTTGTGGGTTTTTGTTGTTGTTGTTGTTCTTGCCATCAAGTTGCCTTGGTCTCATAAAGACTTGATCTCTCCCTTCCTTTTTCTTGGCATCACAAAGTCTCTTCTTGTGTAGTGATTTCTTAGTACCACAGCACCTTTCCCTAACCCAAAATTTGGTGGTAGTGGTAAGTGCCTGGGAATAGGTTCCAATTCATAGTGATCCTTTGTACAACAGAAGGAAACACTGCCCA
>NW_006408546.1:13589315-13590736 GCF_000296735.1 Chrysochloris asiatica | reverse complement strand
AGAACTGATGCATTTGAATGGCACTGGACCAAGCAGTTTTTAATTCTGTTGTACATAAGGTTGGAGTCAGGATCAAGTTGGCAACACCTAGAAATAACAAGAATGCCAAGGATATCGATCTTTATGCTTTTCATTACATTTTTGTTTGTTTGTTTTTGCCTTTTTATTGTGGGAATTTTCAAATATATATAAATAAAGAAAATAATATGAAGGGTCCCATATACTCATTACTCAGTTTATACCCATTTTGCTAATATTACTTCATCTATATCCTCTTTTTTTCCCTTGTGGTATAGTTTAAAGGAAATTCTAGGTATCATCTCTTTCCACCCATAAATATTTCAGTATGCAGTTCCCACAGATAAGGACATTAAAAAACCAAAACAAACAAAATTCCCCAAACACAACCACAATGCCATTATCACACCTAACAAAATTAAAAATGATCTCTTAACATAATCCAACACATATGTAACATTTCCTGATTATATCTAAGATGGTCTTTTATTGTTGGCTTTGTTCAATTCATGAATCAAAGATGGAATAAACAGTACATGTGTTCCCTGCCCCCCCCCCACACAAATAAGATCTTTTATTTGTCATCATTAAAAGCCTGGATTTTAAACAGATTCTTGAACTGGTGGCTCATAGCCATCAGCTCGTTCAATTTTAGCACCTGTCTCATCTCCAGTAGCTTTTCCAGAACTACTGCCTTCACCATGAAGCTCTATGAGTTTTCCCAACTCAAACTTGGGATTCTTCAGCATTTTTACTTTCCCTAACAAACACATCATGGAGAGGGTAAATAGACTGGCAAACCTTCTCTATGTCCTTTCCAGTGTTACCTGGAATCAGTTTATTGACCACTTCTTTCAAGTCATTTGTCTGCCCCTCTCAGGTCATGATTTACATCATTTTTTTCTGGATTTGATGGACCTGTTGGTGCTGAGCATAAGATGTCTACCGAATCTAGTTGTTACATTTTTTAGTAAAACCAAGACAGAACAGGCGAAGCAAATAACCATCTGTAGTCTTGACATCAACATGAGCTTCAATCACGGTCTGCCATTTTTTGACCATGAAGCACATTTTATCACGGATAAGATCCATGCCATGGAAGTTGGTCATGCAGTTTTTGCCCTGTACATCCTCAGTAATTAGCTTGAATTTTCTAAATGCAACTTAATCGTTCTGCAGATCAGCAATACTCACTTCAAAAACACAACCCTTGAGCCCATCAAATGCAATTTTGGTTCCTTGAGTCCTTGTGAGTAGTGTTTTCCCAGTATTTTTTTTCTTTCTGTTTTTTATTTACTTAAGGTTTTTATTGTGGATTGAGTGAAAGTTTACAGGGCATGTCATCAGTTTTACATTCAACAAATCGTATACCTTGTTTCATTACAATGATTATAATCCCCTCC
>NW_006408546.1:13582433-13587910 GCF_000296735.1 Chrysochloris asiatica | reverse complement strand
CTGTCTGTTCTTGTTGGTTCTCAGTCCACAGAACTTCCTTTAGGATGTTTTTCATAGCAGGGTTGGCTTTGGCAAAATCCCTTAGCTTCTGTTTGTCCTGGAATGTTTTGATTACACCATCATATTTGATTGACAGCTTTGCTGGGTAGATCCATTATATTTTTAATTACTTCCAATATCCCTGGATTCATACTTCATAAGTTACCATTAATAAACAGAAAAAGTTCTGTTAATTGATGAATGTTTGCAGCTGTTCTTATTTTGAGAGGTACCACTTCAGCAAATGAAGATCCCCAAATCTTTGCCCCATCACATCATTAAAGTGGACTCTAATTTGAAAAGGCAGTTCCTCCTCATAAGTACTTTGAATGCCTTCCAAACTTAGGAATTTATCTTCTGGCATTATATCAAACAATGCTCTGCTGATATTCAGAATGTTTTCTCTGACTGATTATTCAGAAATGGATCACCTCTTTCATCTTCCTTTTTCCTTCTTCCTAGTGTGTCTGGTAGTTCCTCTGGAAACTGTCTACCATTGGTGACACTGCTGATATTTGAAATAGCTTCCAGCATCGTGGCAGCAATCAAGTCATCATAATATGGCAAACTGTTAGAGAAGTGGTGGCCAGTAGAAATAGAGCACCTATTTTCCAATAGTTTCAATATAATCTTGGAATAATGTCTCATTGACAAATTCTAGATCATATTCATAACCAATATCCTTTTGTCTTTAGTCTGAAGACAAAGGATAGGGGAAAGGTCATTCTCCAAAGGAAAATCAAGGGTTTTGTTGTTCTTTTTTTTCATCAGAAGAAACTGCATGATGATGGGAAAGGGGAAAAGGATACCTTCTAAGAAACTTCAGTTATGATTTATATTACTTTTCTAAGTTTGTTTGGTGTTTCTTTTGAAAATGACATCATGTTGACAGTTCACATAAACAGTAAAGTAGCTGAAATGTTCTTTCAGCTTAAAAAATGTATATTGCTATTTTAGTAAAGCACAATAAGGAGGCCCCAGTTCTGATCCCAGCAAACAATTGAGATCCCCCTCAAAGTCAAGAAAAAGTTACCAGAGTTCCTGGTTTTGTTTCTTATTAAGTACTGATGAGTTGGCTCTGACTCATAGCAACCCTGTATATGGTTCCCAAGGAGTGGCTGGAGGGTTTGAACTGCTGAACTTTAGGTTAGCAGTCCAGTGCTTAACCGACAGCACTACACCAGGACTCTAAATTCCCTGCTACCATGTGGAAATTCTTGTTTCCCTGCATCAGCACCATCACAACTGCACTCTTATAATTATAGTACAAAGCACTCTGGGCTAAACAATTAAGAACTGGTTTTCATATCCAGAATTGAAGGCATGTAAACACCACATTTTAGGCATATTCAAACTTTTATCAGTATTAAACACCTGGCCCACAACACAAATCTTAAAATAAATTAGGAAACGTCATAAAATGCAAGCTTTGCCTTCAAATTATATATAAAATAGCCACCAACAATAAGCACAGGTATCTGTTTACCTTCCAGCAACCTACAAGTCTTTTTCCATTATAGTACCTACCACACATACCTGTGTGAGGACTAAATTAATTAACACATATGAAGGATTTTAAACAGTGCTGGATATCCAGTAAACATTCAATTAAATTAGGATATTGTGATTATGATAAGCCACTCATCTCTCAGTTTGTCTACTGTGATAGCCCGTGTATTACTGTGGTACTGGAAACTATGACTCTGGCATTTTAAACATCAGCAGGGTTATCCATGGTCGACAAGTTTCAGTGGAACTTCCAAACTAACACAGACTAGGAAGGAGAGGCAGACTACTTCTGAATGGCCACTGAAAACCTTATGAATAGCAGCAGAACATTATCAGAAATAGTGCTGGAAGATGAGCCCATCAGGTTGAAAGGCACTCAAAATATGAGTGGGGAAGAACTGCATCCTTAGAGTTGGCCATGATAACATGAATGGAGTAAGGCTTTGGGGACTTTCATTTACTGGTGGGGCACAAAAAAAATGAGGAGAAACAGCTGCAAACATCCATTGATAATTAGAACAAGGAATGTACAAAGTATGAATCTAGGAAAATTGAATGTTATAAAAAATGAAATGGAATTAGTGAGCTGAAATGGACTGGAATTAGACATTTTGAATCTGATAATCATATGATTTATTATCCCAGGAATGACAAATTCAAGAGAAATGGCATCACATTCATCATCAAAAAGAACATTTTAAGATCTATCTTGTAGTACAATGCTGTCTTGATAGGATAATATTCATATGCCTAAAAGGAAAACCAGTTAACAGCACCATTATTTAAATTTATGCACCAACCACTAAAGCCAGTGATAATGAAATTGAAGAAGTCTACCAATTTCTTCAGTCTGAAATGGATCAAACATGCAATCAATAGGTATTGATAATTACATCTTGTTTGGAATGTAAAGGTTAGAAACAAAGAGGAAAATGTGTCTTTTGTGGTAGAAATGATGCTGGAGATCACATGATAGAATTTTTCAAGACCAAAGCTCATCAGCTGGCCCTTGGAAATTCTATACAGAGTCACTATAGGTTGAAACTGACTCGATGGCACTTAGCAACAACAACAATGACTTCTTCATTGCAAATACCTGTTTTCACAACATAAAAGGCAATTACACACATGGATCTCACCAGATGGAATACACAGGAATGAAATTGACTACATTTGTGGGAAGACAGGATAGAAAAATTCAATATGATAAGTCAGGGGCAGATTGTGGAACAGTCCATCAATTGCTCACATATAATTTCAGACTGAAACTAAAGAAAAACAAGTCTGTGAGAGCAAAAATATGGCCTTGAACATATCCCATCTGAATTTATAAACCATCTCAAGAACAGATATGATGCATTAGACACTAATGACCAAAGACCAGAAGAGCTGTGGAATGACATCAAGAACGTCATACAGAAAAAAAAAAAACCAAGATGTCATTAGAAAGACTGGAAAGAGAGAAAAGACCAAATGGATGTCAGAAGAGACTCTGAAATCTGCTCTTCAGTGTAGACATGCTAAAGCAAATGGAAGGAATGAGGAGGTCAAATATCTGAATAGAAGATTTCAAAGGACAATTAGAGAAACAAAGTAAAATATTGTATTTTAATATTTTAAATATTAAATATCCATTCCATTAGAAAACCAAAAGGAAAGAACACACTCAGCATTTCTCAAACTGAAAGGGCTGGAGAAAAACTTCAAGCCTTGACTTGCAGTGTTGAAAGATTCTATGGACAAAATATTGAATGATGCAGAAAGCATCAAAACACGATGGAAGGTATACACATAGTCATTGTACAAAAAACAAAAAACAAAAAACAAAAAATCGTGTATATCCTTTTAAATATCATCTTCATTTTGTAAGTTAAATGGATGTGCTTGAGCAACAGGGAATATATTTTCTGAGCCTAAAACTGAACAGTCCAGAGTTATAGGCCTGATTTTATCCAGCTCTTGAAATGATGAGATCAGAAACCATTTTCTTTCTGTTTCTCAAATCTGTTTCCGGATAGACTTTTCCACTTGTGATTCTAGGCCAGAAGCTCCTGGAACTACATGTCTCCTTGTTCACATTAAAGGAAGAACACTTCTCCTCTCCCAGTTCTTGAACCAAAATCCTTAGCTCAGTTTGCTTGTATTTGTCATTCCCTTGTTCACTGTGGTGATTATGATGGTATTAGTTCAAGATGGAACCACATATCCCATTATGAAAGCAGTGGAGGGATAGCATCAGCTTCCCCTGAAGCATATGGACTATGAGAATAAACGTTAGTGTGATGCTGTGGGCTAATGAGCTGAATTGCAAAATTGGTTTGAACCACAAGGTCACCGGTTCAAGCTCACCAGCTGCTCCTTGGAAACCCTATACAGGGTTGCTATGGGTTGGAACCGACTCGACGGCATTTCACAACAACCAAGAAAAGGAAGAATGTATGTTTTGGGGTGGCCAAAGCCAGCAACTGTCTACTACCTCTGATGTCCATCAGATCTCTTTTGACTTGCTACTCAACAAGTGCCTATTGAATACATAACTGAAAACAACAGCAAAAATCAAGAAAGCAAAACAAACCTACAAAACAGAAATAACTTAGTGTTGGCAGATCTTCCCCATAATACAGATCCTTTCTGACTCCTAGTCCTTGCTCTGAAAAATTTCTTCTTAAGTATTAGCCTAGTTGCTGCTTTTGATACACCCAAATCCTGAGTCCTGGACCATTTCTCCAAACCGTCTCTGTCCATGCCTTAAGACTTACTCTAATCCCTGGTTTGATACCCTTTGCTCATGTTTGACCATGAAAATATAAACAAAAGAGAAAATCATCTGCTTTGAGGGGGGATTACCATGGATAGGTCCAGCACCTTGCTTCCTACCTTTGTCCTTTGACCTCTCCCCTATTTCACCCCGCTAAGCACAGAGAACAACAGCCAACCTGTCACTACATTTCCCAAACTCAATGTGACTTCTCTGTCACTCCTTGAGGATCTTTTTAAATCCTCAAGCTCTAGACATGGTTGCTCACACTGAGTATTTAATGTTATTTGTAATAATAATCAATGTAGTAAAAACTAGAGCAAACTCTGCTTTAGCTCCTGGTTGTTTATCAATTACCTTAATGATCTTTAAGGAGATGCAGATATGTAGGCTGGCAGCCTGCCCATGTGGCAGGTGGTGCTGAGCACAGGCTACAGGCCAAGAATGGAAAGCTTGAGTTCTATTGTTAGCTTTGCTGCTGTGCAGCTGTGTGACCTTCAGTAAATCAATTAACCCTTCTGGGCCTACCCCTTGTTAACTATAAAACACAGGGTTAGGCTTGATATTCACTAAGTTATTTTCACCTCAGCATTCTAAGCTTTTCTAAGAAATCAATTTCATTTTTAACAGTTCATTGATGAGGAATTATCAGTTTAAAAAAAGAGAGAGAGAGTTTTTTTTCCCTTTCTAGACCAGAAGACACACATTCCAGATGATCAGTGCTCAGGAAGGGGTGTGGTGCCAACAGGAGGCTGAAGAGTAATCAGGATCATAGAGGACATGATCCAGAAGTGAAAGCTGACTTTCCTCTAGTCTCAAGTGAGCTTCAGATGACAGGCATATAGCCTCAGGAGGCAGTAGGGACTGAACCTCAGGAATCCCCATCCTTTTAGCCACAAGAGGCTGAATTTGCTAGGTTCACGGGATTTGCTTCTTCAGATGCTCCTTCAGGAATCCAGACATCTCTCCAATCAATCCATTTCTGATCAGGAGGATCCTGTCCCAAATAGAACATATAAATTAATCTCCACACTCTCCCAGAGGGAAAAAACAGAATGAGATTTCTTTTTTTGGAAACAAAAATTTTCAAAAAAATAGTAAGAAATCTCTTTCGAAGAAGTGACACCAGAGATGGAGGCAAAGACAATGACATGGAGAGATGGAGCAGCTG
>NW_006408546.1:13576379-13581243 GCF_000296735.1 Chrysochloris asiatica | reverse complement strand
AACGTTGTAGGGCTTAGCTCACCACTTCATTGTTGTTTTTCCCTCACTTCCCCTTATCGATGTTGAGAGTGGTCACCAATCACAGCGTTCTTACTGGTTTTAACAGAGCAGATAATCACAATCTTACATCCAATAAATCACACACTTTGTATCATCTCAATGATTGCAATCTCCTCCATGTAACAACATTTATTCCACTTCCTCCCTGTGGTTCCTAATTCTATACCACTCTGAACCTTGTCCCCATGTAAATGTTGCCCTTTTGCTTTTGAATGGTTGACCATACTTGCTAATATTGTTGCCCCCTATATATCTATATAGTTGAACAGAGTCTTCTTAGGTCATAAATCCACAAGCTCAAAAAGAATAAAAGAGGATACAACAGAAATTTAAAATTATTCTGAATTGAGTGATAGTTTACGTAGGAGAACATAGGTTTTACATTCATTGTTTCATTGTAATGATTACAGTCTCCTCTGTGCATCATCATTCAGTTCTAGGTAGGGATCTCATGCTCAACTCATGCTCTTCTTTCTTTCTTTTTTTAAATGTTTTATTGTGCATTATGCAATAATTTACATGGGAGAACATTAGCCTTACATTCATACTATCATATCGATTCATTGCCATGGTTACAATCCCCTACATACATCATCAACTAACCAAAGGGTATACTCTGCAAGCCTGACCCCTGGTCATCAGCACACAGTCCCTCTCCCTCTCTGGGTCTAGAGTCCCCAGATGCTCCATCTCTCCACATCATCGTCTCTGCCTGCATCTCTGACATCACTGCCTCTCTGTGTAGGATCTCGCAATCCACTCTTCTCCCTTGATGGTTCCAGGGACCTCCACTCCTGGACTGCATAGTCAATCACTGCCCTCCTTTTGCCACAAAACGTCTACTTGTACATTTCCAACTCTCACAGTCAGTCCTAATAACAATTATTCACCATCTCCTTTCATCTGCCTCACCCAGACAGATTGGTTACTACTCATTGGAGATTCTACCTCCTCCAAGCCCTCTGGATCTAGGCTCCCTCTTGAAAGCTTGTAAGCCAGTCACTTCTTGCCTTTGTAGCCCCTCACTTTGGGTAGCAAATGAACAGCAATTAAATTTTGAAAGCTGGAAAATGCTTGGATGCGTGGTAACTGGTGAAACTAGTAGAACCTCTGATCTATGGCCCTTAGTCACCCTCCAGTCTGGAAATGAACTCACCTTTTGGCTCAATTTTCATCCAAACTATAGACAGGTCTATAAAAGGAATAATAACACTAGGGAGATACACACACCTTAGAATAATCAGTCATTTGAGATCAAAATGACAACATTTACCCAAGGACACAGTTCAGAATGGTTAGGAAAGCAGGAAGAATGGAATCAGGAAACACAGGGGAAGAAGAAAATGATGTTACATTGTGAGAATTATAATCAATAAGATGAAACAAAATGTGTGTGAATTGTTTAATGGGAAATAATCTGATCTGTAAATCTCACCCAATTCACAATAAAGAGTTAAAATAAAAATCAGTCAGATTCCCAGTTCTTCTACTGGGAAAGTACTTCTAAATTTGTATCCAGTAGGAGGTGGTACAGTCGTTAAGTGCTTGGTAGTTAACCGAAAGGTTGACAGTTCAAATTCATTCAGCTGTTCCACAGCAGTTCCTTATGATCTGTTCCCATAAAAATTACAGGAAATTTTTCTTTTTTATACTTCAAATATTTAAACATAAAGCTCTATTCACAATATCACCACTGTTGTGTATCACCTGTTATTAACTTGTCTGAGAGAATATTAATTACAATATATAAATCAACAGGTAATTGCTTGTTGGTCTATATTATGCTAATTAGTAATTGGGAGATTAAAGACCTCTTAATAAAATTATACTTACTGGGGAAAAAAAAGGGAGAGAGAGAGAGAGAAAGATTATAGCCAATCTTAAATGTAAGCTAAGAGGACAAAAAGTAATTATATTAAACATCTCAAAATATGTAGCTAATGGACACTCATTCTTAGAGTCTATTGTGGTGATGGTGGTGTGCTGTAGAGCCGATTCTGGTTCATAGTGACCCTGTACAGGGTTTCTGAGGCTGTAAGTCCTTATGGTAACAGAACGCCTCATTGTTCTCCTGCAGAACAGCTGGTAGTTTCAAACTGCTGACCTTGAGGTTAGCATCCCAATTCATAACCACTACGCTACAAGATTTTTTAAAAACCTGTATCCATTTGATGAATTCCTGGTGTGGTGCTGTAGGATTTTAGCACTGAGTAGCATAAGGTAGGCAGTTCAAACCTACCAGCTGCTCCTTGGAAATCCTATACAGGGTCACTATGGGTCAGAACTCAATGGCACTTAACAACAACAGCAATAACAATCGTTTTTATTGCTGAATTATATTCCAATAAATGGATGTTGTTTGTTGTTAAGTTAGAACTAACTTATCAGCGTTTAACAACATCCTCCATGTAACAAGTTGGTTCCAACTCATAGTGACCCTGTACAGGGTTTCTGAGGAACAGCTGGTGGGTTTCAACTGTCCATATGTGGTTCGTGATCAAGTGTTGATTCTACAGCGCCACACCAAGATGCCCCCTCTCCCTCCTAAAAAGGATATATGCTACAAAAGAGATTAATCCTGAAAACATTATGTAAAGTGAAAGAAGTCAGTCACAAAAGACCACATATTGTATGATTCCATTAAAAAAAATTTTATTGTGAACTGAGTGATAGTGTACATGAGAGAACATCAGTTTTTCATTCATCATTTCATTGCAATGATTACAATCTCCTCCATGCATCATCATTAAACAGTATTTGCTTGTATTCCCTCTGTTTTTCTGTGTGTGTGGTTTTTTTGGGGGGTGGGATGTACACAAAAACACTCAGGATTATATAATAATTTATACAATCAAAGGACACAGTCTGTAAGCCTGCCTCCTGGCTACCAGTACCCAGTCTTTCTCTTTCCATGAGTCTAGAGTCCTCAGCTGCTCTCTCTCTCCATGTCCTCATCTCTGCCTCCATCTCTGATGTCACTGCTTCTCCAGATAGGGTCCCACATTCTGCTCATGCTCTTCTCCCTTGATAGTCTTATCAACAGGGTCCTCTGTTCTGGACTGTAAGATTAACTATTCCCTCATTTTTGTGGCAAACTTCTACCTTTATAGTTGTGACAGTTGCAATTAGTCATAATAACAGTTACTCACTATTGAATCATAAGAATCTTAGCCCCCTCCTGTGAACCCGGGTGGAGACTTGGATGGCCAGCAGTATGGCAAGACCCAGGGACTCGTGGCCACAGAGGCAGTGACATGGCCACAAAGGACTAGAGTGGAGACTGAAACGTCCAGCTGATATGAAGTGAGGGGAGATGCACAAGAATACCCATACTTGCAGATAGTACCCACATGACCTGGCTTCGATGGCTGGATGATCAGAACTCAACTAGAAAAATAAAAAAAAAGGGGGGGGGCGAGTAACTCACTACAATTTGATGAACTTTACCTATGCTTATGGATGTAGTAGCTCAAAAAAGGGAACAAATCTTTACAGCAAGGATCACTGCCACCCCTTCGGTACACCGGGTTGACTAGGACGGGCAACTTAGACATTGGCTACCTAAAATAGGAGGTGGGGGGAAGCCTATAGAGGCAGGAAGCGACTGGCTTACAAGCTTTCAAGAGATAGCCCAGTTCCAGACAGGGCAGGGTAGGTAGACTCTCCACTGAATTATTTCCAATCTATTGGAACCAGCTTGGTGAAAAGAAAGGGTGATAAGACTCTTATGGTACAATAGTGAATAATTGCCACCAGGACTGACTGTGAGGGTTGGAAATGTAAAGGTAGATGTTTTTTAACAAAAGGAGGGGAGTGGTTGATTTTGCAGCCCAGGAGTGAAGGTCCCTGGGACCATCAAGTGAGAAGAGCGGAGAGCAGGACCCTACCCAGAGAGGCAGTGATGCCAGGGATGGAGACAGAGATGATGATGTGGTCAGATGGAGCAGTAGGGACACTGGACTCAGGGAGGGAGAGGGGCTGTGTGCTGATGATGGTGGTGGGGGTGCTGCAGGAGGTACCCTTTGGTTATTTGATTATGTATGGAGGGGATTGTAACCATTGCAATAAAATGAAATATGATAGGATGAATGTAGAACTGATATTCTCCCATGTAAACCCACATAATTCACAATAAAAACAAAAAAAACAAAACAATACAAAAAAAACCTTAGCCCCATCTCTTTTCACCAGACCCATCTAGACAAGATGAAAACTATTCAGTGGGTACTCTACCTTTCCCTGCACCCTCTTAAACTAAACTCCCTCTTGAAAACTTGTAAGCTAGTCATTTCGTGCCTTTATTGCACACTCATTTTAGGTAGCCAATGTTTAAGTTGCCGGTCCCAATCTATCCTGTATACAGAGGAGATAGGATTGATACTTGATGTGAAGACTCCTTCCCTATCAGTTAGTATTTTGAGCTACTATATAAGTTCATCAAATTATAGCAATTTACCCTTGCTTCCTTTATCAAAAATTATTTTCTTGTTTATCTTTCTCTAGTTAAGTTCTGATTATCAAGCCATCGAGGCTAGGTCAAATGGATACTATCTGCAACTTTGGGTGTTACTGTGTGTCTCCCCTCACTTCATATCAGCTGGATGCTTCACTCTCAGTTCTAGCCCTCTGTGGCTATGTCCTTTCCATGTCCTTGTGGCTATGTCCTTGTCCATGGGTCCAATGTTTCACCACACTTGGGACCAACCAGCCCTTCCTCTTCTCACTCTCATCTTCAGGTCAACAGAGTCTATGGAATGTGGTTGAACTCAGCCCACTTCTTCATTGCTGCCTTTCCCCCTTTTCC
>NW_006408546.1:13572538-13573105 GCF_000296735.1 Chrysochloris asiatica | reverse complement strand
GCATCCCTGGTATGAATCTCACTTGGTCACAATGTATTATAATTTTGATATGTTGTTGAATTCAATTGCCGCATCAGACATCAGCTATACCCCTTGACCCACATAGAGAGATTAAACCTGGGTTGGGGCAACAGGAGATTAGAAAAAAAAGAAGATGCAAGTCACAAAAGAATGAAATAAAAAGTGGGACACAGCACTATGATGGAGATACAGTGACTCAGACC
Organism: Chrysochloris asiatica; assembly: GCF_000296735.1. Classification (NCBI taxonomy): domain Eukaryota; kingdom Metazoa; phylum Chordata; class Mammalia; order Afrosoricida; family Chrysochloridae; genus Chrysochloris; species Chrysochloris asiatica. The sequence goes on along the minus strand of NW_006408546.1, from coordinate 13,572,881 downwards.
TAGTGCTGCAAGTTTATTCCAAACACATATGAAAAGAAAGTGCTGGGGGCAGGGAAAAGAATACAAAAACATCTGGTACTATTGATGCATTCAATAAGTGGGACCTTATTGGAAGAATGTAACTTGTAGCTGCTAGGAAAACAGAGATAGAGCAGCTAGATGTTTGTGCAGACTTGAACTGTAGGTCATACAAGGAAAAGACCTTACAGGTTCCCTGTCCCCTGAGGCAGCCCTGCAAGTTCCTCAGGGGGCAGCTTGCTCTGGGAGCAGCCCGATATTCTGGACCACAACTGTTCAGTTGCAATCCTTCCGTTAAACTACCCCCAAATCTGAGACCTTCAGC
>NW_006408546.1:13564201-13570974 GCF_000296735.1 Chrysochloris asiatica | reverse complement strand
TCTGTTTTGTCTTTGTGTGTAAGGGTGTCTCTTGCAGACAGCATATTGAAGGATCTTGTTTTCTTATCCATTCTGCCACTCTCCATCTCTTAACTGGTACTTTTAATCCGTTAATATTATCGATAAGTATGAATTAATTGCTGTCATTATGTTTGTTTGTTTTTGTGGTGCTGCTGGTTTCTTTGTTCTGCATGCTTTCCTTTTGCTGAGTTAATGTTTTTTGTGTTCTTTCTTGTCAGTTTCTTCATAGGTTTAATGTTTCCATGTTCTTCTTGGATTTTTCATTTTCTTCGTATGTTGTGAGGTATTAATTTTCTTTGAGGTTACTTATATTCTATTAACTTTTCCTTCCAATAAAAGCAGTCTATTTTATCACGTAATTTACCTGACCGCCTCACCCTCTGGATCCCTGTTCCTATATTTTTACCTTCTTTCACATTGTTATTTTTTTTATCATAGACTCACCTCCAAGATCCTCTGAATTCGTTCTTATTGTTTTGTTCTGTTCTCGACTCTTCCATTTGTTTATTGAGTTCTGGGTGGTGCTGCCACGTATGTCAATCTTTTGTTGTTGTCTGTTCTTGTTGATTCTCAGTCCAAAGAACTTCCTTTAGGATGTTTTGAAGCATGGGGTTGGCTTTGGTAAAATCCCTTAGCTTCTGTTTATCCTGGAATGTTTTTATTACACTACCATATTTGATTGACAGCTTTGCTGGGCAGATGATGCTTATTTGGAAGATTTTTTCTTTCAGGGTTTTATATGTCTTCCCATTGCTTGCTTGCCTGAATGGTTTCTGCTGAGAGATCAGAGCTTAATCTGATTTGCTTGCCTTTGTATGTAACACTTTTCTTTTCCCTAGCTGCTTTTAGGATTCTCTCCTTGTCTTTGATTTTGGAAAGCTTGATTATTATAGGTCTTGGTGTCTATCTTTTGGGGTCTATCCTTCTTGAGGTTCATTGAGCTTCTTGAATGCTTATGTTTTCATTTTTCAGGATGTTAAGGAATTTTTCTTCCAGAAGCTCTTCAACTATCTCCTCTATGGACTTCTGTGATTTTTCCTGTTCCAGAATGCCAATAATTCTTAAATTATTCCTCGTCATGTTGTCCAACATGAATCTTAGACTTTCTTCAGATTTGTTTTAATTCTTTTTTCTGCTTGCTCTTCTATCGTAGCAGTATTAAGAGATTTGTCTTCTGGCTCACTAGTTCTGGCTTCCATCTCTTTAATTCTACTCCTTTGCCCTTTCCGTGTATTGTCCATTCCTGATATTTTATTATTAATCATTTGGACCTCTTTTTGCAGGTTTTGAGTTGTTTCCAATGCTTTATCTGTCTTATTTGTTTGTTCCTGTAGCACTTTCCTGACGTCTTCCTTATTTTTCTCAAACCCTCTGTGATGTGTTTGAATACATCTCAGTATCATTTTACTGAATTCCTTCTCAGGCATTTCCAATGCCTGCCCTCCTTCCAATGTGATGTCTAGGTCTATCTCCTCCTCATTTGTCCCAGTCATTCTTATCTTTTTACTGCACATGTGCCGATATGGTCAGCTGTTTCTTGGGCATCTTCAATAATTAGCTTTGACCTCAATAATTAGATGAACGGATGTTGATGTTTTATTATGCTTTCTGATTTCCTCCAGGTATATGTGATCAGGAGATGGGCTTCCCTTTTCACTCTTCTTATTACTCAACTCAGAATAACTGTAGCAGGTGTTGGCTGCCTATCTGGTTTATAGCAGCTGGTGTTGACTCTTGACTTGATGGTGGGATTTTATAGCATATGATTGTAGCTTGACTATATGACCGCAATTGCTCTCTTTCCTTGAGTAATGTAGGGAGAGAAAGAGCTCCTAAAGGTAAAAAGCGGACCAAAAAAACAAAACTGCAAGAGCAAAAAAACCAGATTGGATACTATATTCTATAATCATAGAAAAGAGAAAAGAAAGAAAAAAAATCTGTAGCAAAATATGTGTATGACTTTAACAACCCTCACTCAGCTTCTTGTCTTCAAGGCCGCCTGAGAAATTTCAAAGGTCACTGTTGGTCCTTAGGATTTAATTTTTAGCCTGTTTCCTTTTTAGTTGTCTCTCTTCCTCTCCACAACCACCATTCAGGCCCTTTTCGTAGTGATCAACATATCAGGGCCAGCTGTAACCATTTTGTGCTGCCTTTTGTTTTAAGCAGAACCTTTACCCTTTGATAATGCTGAGCAGATCTGTGAACATTTGTGGTAGAACTCTCAGGGGGTTGGGGGGTGTCCACTTACTCAATCACACCTTCTAGTCACCAGAATGGATGTGTGCAGACAGTGAGAAACCAATGAACAAAGACACACACTCACACACACACACACACACACACACACAAAGGAATGTCCACACCTTTGTCTCTGAGGATGGGTCTGATGTCTGCAGTGGGAGCACTGCTCTGCACTGCTCTGATCCTTCACCTGCTCTGCCTTGCTCAAGATGGCCATTCTGGGAGCCGCTGGGGCCAGCTGATCAGGAAATATCAGTTTTCTTGCTTCTACTACAAATTCCACTGGCTGTAAGCCTTCAAACTTTCTAAATATTCCTTTATATGTAGTTCAGAGTTCTGGGACCATCCCTTGACCCTGCTTCATCCAGTATTCTGTGTTATTGCTGGCAAAGGTTTGCACTGGACTTCTCCCTAATCTGCCATTCTCCCCATACATTCTTAAACTAAACTCCCTTTTGAAAACTTGTAAGCAAGTCACTTCATGCCTCCATTGCCCCCTCATTTTAGGTAGCCAATGTCTACGTTGCTCGTGCCTTTCAACACTGTATAAAGAGGGAATAGCATTGATCCTTGATGTGAAGACTCCTTCCCTCTCAGTTGGCATTTTGAGCTAGTACATCCATAAGTGTAGGTCAAGTTGATCAAATTGTAGCAATTTACACTCATTTCCTTTATCAAAAATTGTTTCTTTTATCTTCTTCTAGTCGAGTTCTGATCATCAAGCCATTGAGGCTAGGTTAAATGGGCACTATCTGCAAGTTTGGGTATTCTTATGTGTCTCCCCTCATTTCATATCAGCTGGATGCTTCACTCTCAGTTCTAGTCCTCCATGGTTATGTCCTTCTCTATGGGCTCAAGAGTCCCAAGGTCTCCACACACTTGGGACCAACTAGCCCTTCCTCTTCTCACTCTCATCTTTAGGTCAACAGGAGTCTATAGAACATAGTTGAATTTAGCCCATTTCTTTATAGCTGCCCTTGCCCCACTTCCACTCACCAGTAGACCAAGATAGTCACCAGCAAGCTTACATGCCTGCTTATATGTTCCCTTTGAGTTTTGAGCTTGGAACTTTTTCCTAAAGGGGTTTGTCCTAAAAGGGCTTGATTGCTTGCTTTGATGGCTTCCCAGTGAAACTTGTTTGTTCTTATAGTAGCTAATTGGATTTCCATTTTTGTTTTGAAAATTTCCTGCTGATCTTTCTTTCAAGCAGTATCTTCTGTTGTCCTAGCTGTTCCAGGCTGGTCTGCTTGTCCTTTCTAGTGGAAACATCCTACCTCAGAAGGTTCTGGATGGGGCTCAAGATTCCACCTAAGGTCCTATACACTACAAATGGTCCTCAAGAAGCCAATTTCACTGGGCAAGTTCTAGAACCCCTCTTAGCAAACCATGGTATTTTCAATAGTCTTTTATGCATGTGAAAGTTGGACGGTGAGTAGGGAAGACTTCTGAAGAATTGGTGCCTTTGAATTATGTTGTTGGTGAAGGATATTGAAAGTACCATGAACTATATCAGAAGAACAAATCTGTTTTAGAAGTACAGCCATAATGCTCCTTAGAAGCCAGGATGGTGAGACTTCACTCCTTCTTTCTTTGGATGTGTTGTCAGGAGGAACCAATCTCTGGAGAAGGGCATCATGCTTGGTAGAGTGGAGAGTTAATGAAAAAGAAGACTATGCAAAGTCCCCTGGGAAGATGAATCAATACAGTGGCAGCAACAATGAATTTGAACTTGACAATAATTGTGAGGATTTCACAGAACCAGGCAGTGTTCCATTCTGTTGTGCATAGGTTCTCTATGAACGAGATCTTGCCAGTGTTTACTAACAACAACAACGCTGGAAATAAAAGCAGCATTTTAATTGAAAAAAAAAAAGAGTACAACCAAGAAAAGTCTATGAGGCAGTTTTACTCTGACACATGGGACCACTATGAGTCAGAATCCATGCAGTGGCACCTAACAACAGGATACTGGAGGCCTGTCCTCTTAGAATAGAGAATAATGTTCTCTGGAGAAGGAAAGTCTGAGCATCTATGCACATCAGGCACAATTGAGGAAAGGAAGTTTGTGTGAAAACAGAAGGATTAAGTGAATGTTTACTTACTGAATGTTGAAAACCACCTTGTTTTAGTCCTCAACTCCCAGAATCTGTATTTTCCTAGAAAGTAGACAACCCAATCCTTCTTGAAGAATTCTGACAAGTCCAAGAAAAGATTTTAAAATTCTGACCTGTGGATTTGACATCTTATTGACCCTGTTAGACGGTGAAATCCACAATCAACAAGCTCCAATCCATGCTCATAGAGCTTCCAATCAGCTTTTTAATGCCCCATTTATTTATTATTGTTATTGTTGTAAAAATACATACAACACAATTCTAATTCAACATTTTAAGTTATCTATTTCAGTAATATCAACAACATTAATCATGTTCATAAGCACCACCTATAACAGATGCCAATCATCCCATCACCATAAACAGACACCCACTACCAGATCCAGCTAAAATATGCATATTCTTAAATATGAGCAGAAACCGAAGATCACCACACATCTGAGGAAAGCTTCAGAGAGACCAAGATTAACCTAAAGATAATTCTGAAGATATAGAGGGTATCCAAAGACATGAAACATTTTTTTAAAAATCACTAAAATTCTCAAATACATAGATATTACATTAATGAAAGAAAGAATTTATGTATTTTTAAAAGGAATATTCAAAGAACACAAAAAAGACCTTTAAAATTTAAAAAGATGTTATAGTAATCATTGTTGGTTCCAACTCTTAGTGACACTGTATAGGCTTTCCTGTGAGCGACTGGTGGATTTAAACCACCAACCTTGTGGTTAGCTTTCCAGTGCTTATAAACTAGATTGGATACTGTAGTCTATAATCACAGAAAAGGGAGAGGAGGGATTAAAAAAAAAAAAAAAAAGCTTGAAAAATAGTGTTGAGACAATTTCTCATGATGTAGTGCAAAAGGACAAACAATTGAATATAGAATAGAAAAAATTAAATTATGAAACCTACTCAGGAAGTCTAGCATCAAATAAAAATAGTCAGAAAGAGAGTAAAGAAAATAGGAGCAAATCATCCTTGAAGTAATTTAGGGCAATATTTCAGAGTTTACAGATTGAAAGAGCCTACAAAGTGCTCAGCATTGTGAATGAAAAAAACTATCATCAAGACACATCTTAATGAAATGTCAGAACTCTGGGGCAAGAGTACATCTTCATGTTTCTAGAAAGAAAACAAAAATGGTGAGGGAGAGCCTATAAAAGATCAGGAATCAAAATTCTTTGGTCTTCTTGGCAAGTCCTTCCCCATGTGCTCAGAACTTTCAATCAAATGTTTTATGCTCCATTCTTAAATATGAGTCAAAGACAGAGGCCAAAGAAATTTGTAAGCGATGCTTATAAAAGACTGAGTTTAGTCTAAAACTTCCTTCCCTCTCCGCTACTCTTTAAATAATCTGTGGAATGCATGGAGTTAGAGTTACAAGGACCTGAATTCTTTATTTCTCCCTAGGCCCCTACCCAGGAGCCTTGGTGATACAGTGTTGAAGTGCTCACCTGCTAATTTAAATGTTGGTGGTTAAAATCCACTCAGATGGTGATCTCTTCCATAAAGATTACAGCAAGAAAACCCAATGGAGCAGTTCTATTCTGTCACACAGGATTGTTGGCACCCAACAATAGCAGACCCCTTCCTTAACTTGTCATGCTTTCTTAATTACTGCTGACACCATCAATCTCTTGCACTCTCTCACACACATACACATACTAACACATAAACTCCTTTAATTTGATGTGAGGGCATGTATCATGCTGTTTTTGCTGAGATCAAACATTGCTAATTATGACTTTGCCCAGGAACTAGGCAAAGACCTCAGGAGCTCAGGCTTTGATATTAAAGAGCTGCACTTTTTTCCTGGACAAAATGATAGATTTGGTGACAAATTCTAAGTTGGTTTGAGACTTTCCCATTTATTTGAAGCATAATGCTCCAATGATTGCAAGCTGAGTCATATATTGAGTCTGCTTCTCACACTGTCAGAGGGAATTGTAATTCCTGAGTGACTCCCAACAGACATTTATAGATTTTTCCATCTGTTAAGTTATAAAAGATACTCAGAATCATTTTTTTAAATGAAGACCTTTAAATAAATCTTGATTGAAGCAGCTAAGTCATTGAGTGTAATTATATACAACACACTGAGAATAATCTTCATAGAAGCAAGAGTTGAGATAATGAAAATGGGGGCACAAATCAAGTTGTTGTTGTTGTCAGGTGCCACCGAGTCGGAACCGACTCATAGCGATACCATGCACAGCAGAATGAAACAATGTCCGATCCTGGGTCAACTTCACTACCGCTGCCACAATTGACGCCATCAATGATGTCACCTGGCCGATCCATCTTGTTGAGGGTCTTCCTCTTTTTCTCTGACCCTCCACCTTACCCAGCATGACATCCTTCTCCAGCGACTGTTCCCTCCTGACAATATGTCCA
>NW_006408546.1:13560610-13562326 GCF_000296735.1 Chrysochloris asiatica | reverse complement strand
ATGATATGGAGCTTTTCCATCTTCTCTTTCCACAGATATAGTCAATTTGATTTCTATGTGTTCTATCTGGCGAGGTCCATGTGTATAGTCATCTGTTATGCTGTCTAAAGAAGGTATTTGAAATAAACAAGTAATTTGTTTTGCAGAAATCTATCATTCATCCTCCAGCATCATTTCTATCACCAAGTCCAAATTTTCCAACTACTTGTCCTTCCTCTTTGCTCCCTACTTTTGCATTCCAATCACCAGTAATGAGCAATACATCATGATTGCATATTTGATCGATTTCAGATAGAAAAAGTTGGTAGAATTCTTCTATTTCATCTTCACTGGCTTTAGTAAGTGTACAAAAAAACAAAACAAAAACAAAAAAACAGAGACCAGAGGACTTAGGACTAGAGTTCCACTTTCCTCTTTGATCCTTTTAAGGAAAGTTGTTGTTAGGTGCCATGGAGTGGGTTCTGACTCATATAAAGCCTATATACAATAGAACAAAATACTGCCATATCCTGTGCCATCCTCACAATCATTGCTATGTTTAAGTCACTGTTGCAACCACTGTGTCGATCCATCTTGTTGAAGGTCTTCTCCTTTTTCTCTGACCCTCTAACAAACATAATGTTCTTCTCCAAGAACAGGTCACTCCTGATAACATGTCCAAAGTACATTACATGAAGTGTCATCCTTCCGTCTATGGAGCATCTAGCTGTACTTTTTCTAAGACACATGGTTTAAGAGGTTAAAGAAAGAAAAATAATGATTCAAGGAGGAAGAGTGAGCAAAGATGGGAATAAGAATAAGGTCAGAGCACTAAGGCTGAAGTCAAAGAAAAGCTTCAAGAAAGGGTGTGTCTTAGGCTGGGTTCTTTAGAGAAGCAAAACCAGTGAAAATTATATATGGGTGTGTATAGGTATAAATATATATAAAGAAAATGGCTCACACGATTGTAGAGACTGGCAAGTTCCAAGTCTGTGGGTGATGTCAGGCTGAAGACTTTCTCTGACCCATATATCTGTATGAGCTGACAAACCTAAGATTTATAGGTCAGATGACAGACTACTGCCTGCAGAGGCAAATGAATCCACAGTCAGTAAGTAATATCGCAGCCTGCTGACTCCCAGGATAGGCTGGTAATACAGCAGGCTGCTGGCTCTAGTACAAAGACTGGACGTCAGATGATGACAAGCCCAGTACAGAATCCAGATCTAGCAAAAGCAAGAATACTTTGCCAGAACATCCACATATATTAGAAGCAGGTCACATCTCTGAGAAAACTCCTTTTTAACTGATTGGCTGCTCATAGCAAATCTCATCACGGAAAGTTACTACGTTATATCAGATCTTATCATAGGGGATAACTACATCAGAGCAGCCAAAGTACTGAGAATCAAGTAGACACACAACCTTAACCATCACAGGGTGGTCAGCGAAGTAAAATATGTTGGTGAGACTGCTGGGTACAGCATACGCAGACCCTGGGTTGATCAGTGGCAGCCCCATTAAACCGCCTCTGAATATAAACAGTTTAACCCAGATGCTCTCCTTCCTACTGAAAGTACATAGGAATGTGATAATTAAGAACAATGTAGCATTTTAGATATAGATAAATGAAGCCCGGTGCCTGAGATCTTGCTCACAAACAAAAGTTTGCAAAGTGTACAGAGACTGCTTGGCTCCTTTCAGGAACCTTGCTTTATGTTAAGTATCCTTAAGAAA
>NW_006408546.1:13557739-13560330 GCF_000296735.1 Chrysochloris asiatica | reverse complement strand
AGAGTTAGATCTGTGTGCAATGCTGTGCAATGCTGTGCAATGCTAGGCAATATGTTTGCAGATCTGTCTATATGCCAGCTTGCATCATATCTATGTGTCTGTCTTTTTTGTATATATTTCATCTCTCTCTTTCTCTATCCCTTTCGCTGCCAGATCTCTCTTCTTCGTGACACCCACACTTCCTTGTCGAGGCTGGAACCCGACATAGAACCTCGACATGAGACCAAGAGGGAGGAATGTGGCTGACTCATTCAGTGACCAGCCCATATTCTTTCATGTCCTATAGTTATAGGGCAAGACTCCTAACTCCAAATTTTCTGAGAGTCTGGCTAATGGAACTCACTCTGCTGCAGCAATATCAGGTCATAATTGTTGGAGAAGTAACACTTCCTCATCCTCACACCAGTGCAGCAGCCTTCAACCAACAACTGAATATATTCGGTATATAAATACCCCAGATCTCTAACACTTTTATATAGCCTAACTTAGCCTTTCCTCTCCACTGACTCCCAGGGTTTCCCAGCAGAATTAAGCTCCAGTTACCATCACTGATAACTGACTTGATAATGTACCATTAGATTCCTTCTCTTTTCTTTCTCACTCCCCTACTCTCCTAATGGTGTTTCCTGGCATCATCCCCAAAAGACTGGAGTGAAAAGGCTATTGATGATAAGGTGCCATGATGAGCCCTGAGAGATCCATGTCAATAGACTGGACTAGGCAGAAGCCACACTATGGAATTATAGAGGGGGACAACTGGAGATGAAGAAATGGAAAACAACTCTTTCAAATAGTTTAGCATTTAGAGGACTGAAAGAAATGGGGGTGTTATTAATGTAATGGAATGAGGCAAAGTTTATTTTTTCAATGTATCACTATCAACTCGACACCTTTGGGCTTTTGTTTAATTTTGCTTTGTTTAAGAGGAGATATTCATGCATAATTTTAGACATTTGTATCCAGAACTGTTTCTATTTTCCTGGAAGTGTCTTCCCCCTGACCACTGGCTTCTCTTGAAATGTTTCAAAAAACTGATACATCAATGAAAGCATTTACTAATCTATGGCAAGAACTGTGGAATGCTGGCTAATCAACTGGAAGAGATCAATATTTCCACCCATTCCAAAGAAAGGTGACCCAATGGAATGTGGAAATCAGCTAATAAATAATATTATTAACATCACATGCAACTAAAATCTGCTGAGGACAATCTTAAAAAAATTGTTGCAGCAGTACGTACGTAAACAGGGAGTTGCCATAAATTCAAGCCAGATTTAGAAGAGGATGTACAACAAGAAATATCATTGCTGACAACAGATGGAGCTTAACTGAAGGCAGACAATGCCAGAAAGATGTTTACTTGTGTTTTATTGATTATGCAAAGACACTCAATTGTGTGGAATATAACAAATCATGAATAACATTGCAAAGAATGGGAATTCCAGACCTGTACATAGACCTAAAAACAGTTGTAACAGAATAAGAAAATACTGAATGGTTTAAAATCGGGAAAGGTGTGCATCAGGGTTATACCCTTTCACCATACCTATTTAACCTGTATGCTGAGCAAATAATCTGAGAAGCTTGACTACGTGAAGAACAATCTGACTTCAAGATTAGAAGAAGACTCATTAACAACCTGCGATATACAGATGACAAAACCTTGCTTCCTGAAAGTGGAGAGGACTTGAAGCATTTGCTGATAGAGATTTAAAAAATATAGCCTTTAATATGGATTACAACTCAATTTAAAGAAAATAAAAATCATCACAATTGTACCAATAAGCAACATCATGGTAAACAAACAGAAAGATTAAAGTTATCAAAGATTTCATTTTACTTGGACCCACAATCAATGTGCGTGGAAGCAGGAGACAAGAAATCAAAGCAAGTGTCGCATTGGGCAAATCTGTTGCACAAGACTTCTTTAAAGTGTTAAAGAGCTAAGATACCACTTTGAAGACTAAGGTATGCCTGGCCCAAACCATGATATTTTCTATAGCCTCCTAAGCATGTGAAAGATGGATAATGAATAAGAAAGACCAAAGAAGAAATTATGCCTTTAAATGATGGTATTGGTGAAGAATAATGAAATATGGGCTACCAGATGAAAAAACAGTTCTGTCTTGGAAGAAGTGCTCCTTGGAAGAGAGGATGGATGGTGAGGCTTCATTTCATGTACTTTAGACATGTTGCCAGGAAGGACCCATACCTGAAAAAGGACATCATACTTGGTAAAGTAGAGGGTAAGTGAAAAAGAGGAACACCCTCAATGAGATGGATTGACACAGTGGTTCCAACATAACAGCAATTGTAAGGAGAGCACAGGACCGGGCAGTGTTTAATTCTGTTGTGTGTAGGCTCCCTGAGTCAGAGTCAACTTGACAGTACCTAACAAAAAGTGTTTGTGTATCTTGAGGCCTGTCAGATAAACTGCATAGGCTGTATAGGGTTTCCAAGGAGCAGCTGGTAGGTTTGAAATGCCAACCTCATGGTTCGCAATCCTCATTTATACATATATATATGTATATATATACATTTATACATATATATGTATATATATACATTTATACATATATATGTATATATAT
>NW_006408546.1:13553053-13557495 GCF_000296735.1 Chrysochloris asiatica | reverse complement strand
TTTACACCCTCAGAAACCCTGTACAGCGTCGCTATGGGTCGGAACTGACTCAACGGCACTTAACAACAACTTAACAACAACAACATAAATATTGATATGTATATATTGTTGTTGTTAGGTGCCGTCAAGTTGGTTCCAACTCATAGCAACCCTGTATAGGGTTTCCAAGGAGTGGCTGGTGAGTTTGAGTTACCAATCTCATGGTTCAAACCAACCTTACAGTTGTGTGCTGATCTTAGAGCACCACACCAGGATTCCAGCCATCACATTGTCATTGTTGTTAAGTGCTATCGAGTTGGTTCCGACCCATAGTGACATCCTGTATAAGGTTTCTGAGGAGAGCTGATGAGCTTGAACCGCCGACACTGCAGTCCAAATTGACTTTGCAGTCCAGCACATTAACCCACAGCACCACATCAGAACTCCCAGCCATCACGTTGTTGTTGTTTGTTGTTGTTAAGTGCTGTCAAGTTGGTTCCATCACATTGTTGTTGTTGTTGTTGTTAAGTGCTGTCCATCACATTAGGGGTGAGTTAATTGTATGTTTGGCCAAATGTAGCAGACTAATTTTTAAGTTGATTATTTTGTATGACCTGCAATGATTTTATAAATTTGGGCAGAAAAAAATGTCCCGCACCCATGCTATATAGGGTTGCTATGAGTCATAACTAACTGTATGATATTTAACAACAACTAATACAGGAGACCAGGGTTTGATTCCCAGCCAGTGTGCAACCATCATCCATCTGTCAGTGGAGCCTTGTTTGTTCTATGATGCTGAACAGGTTTCAGTGGAGTTTACAGAATAAAGCAAACTAGAAAGGAAGGCCTGGAAGTCTGTTCCAAAAAGCAGTCAACAAAAACGCTATGATTTTGTTCATGAGGATGGTACGGAACAACATTTTGTTCAAGCAACCGTGAGTCGGAGGTGACTTGATGACAGCTAATTAATAAATTCGTAGTGGTTACGAATCGGGCTGTGAACCGCAAGGTCAGCAATTCGAAATTACCAGCTGCTCCGTGGGAGAAGATGAGGCTTTCTGCTCCTGTACAGGGTTACTATGGGTCAGAACCAACTCAATGGCACTTAACAAAAATGAATAAATGAATAAACACAAGCAAACAAAGGAGGAATATGAAGATGCTGAATGCTGTCTCAATCCAGTAAAAAGTAATTGTCATCCATACATTCTCATAAAAAGCAACTTTCCATGTTACTAGCTTTAATGTTATTTATCAAAAATGTGATATATTTATGTTGCTTTGATCAGATTTATGTTATATGAACTACAATGATAACTCAATTCCTAATAAATGCTTAAATAATTAAAGACCAATGGTCACAGGAAATGTTTTAAAATTCCATTTCAACTTATATTTTTGTTGCAAAGAAATATGTAGAGTGACCAATAAAAACTTTCAAGAGTAAAAATATATTAGGAAAAGATCGTATGGGGGAAATGTATTGGCAATTTAAGTTCAAGGAGAAAAAAAAAAAACGTAAAATTTTCTCCTGAAAAAGAAGTTATTTGTGTAATTTTAAGCAGATATTATTTGGGGAATAGATTGTATTTCTTTGGCAATTAGGTTCCACTGGATTTGTTTAAAAAGTGATACAGCAGTTTGTTTTAAATGTCATTATTTATAAAATGTCAGAAACTGCATTCTTTGCAATGATTAAACTTACAATGAAAAATTTGAATGTCTACTTAAAAATATGCAAGGAATACATATTTTTCAAATTATTTTGGAGTATATTAGCAAAAATGTCTTCAGATTCTACAAGTCAAACCATTTTTTTGAAGTTAATTAGAACCCAAAGGACCACCATCACAAAAAAAGATGAGAAGTCCTGGCGCTAGTTACTATTTTGTAGCCCTGAGAATAAACTCCATAGCTTGGATTCAAGCTCACAAAACTCCATTTTGAATTGCATCAGCTTCATATCTGGCTCCACCACTTACCAATCAGTGGGGATTGTGTGTTACTGTGATGATGGAAGCTATGTCACAGGTATTTCAAATACCTGCAGGGTCACCCATTATGGACAGATTTCAGCAGAGCTTCCTGATCAAGACAGACTAGGAAGAAGGAGAGGCAGACCACTGCTGAATGGCTAGCTACTGAAAACCTTTTGAATAGCAGTGAAACATTGTCAGATATAGTGCCAAAAGAGGATCCCTTCAGCTTGGAAGGCACTCAGAATATGGCACTCAGAATATGACTGGAGATGAGTTGCCTCAAAGTAGAGTTGACCTTAATGACATGAATGGAGCAAAGTTTTTAGGACTTTCATTTGATGATGTGGCACATCTCAAATGGGAAGAAACAGCTGCAAATATCCATTAGTAATCGGAACATGGAATGTATGAAGTATGATTCTAGGAAAATGGGGATTTGTCAAAAATGAAATGGAACTAATAAAGATTGATATCCTAGCCATTAGTGAGCTGAAACAGACTGGTAATGAGCACTCATATGGTTTACTATGTCAAGAATAACAAATTGAAGAGAAATGGTGTTGCATTCATCATTAAAGAGAACATTTCAAAATCTATACTGAAGGACAGTGCTGTCTGGGATAGGATGATATCCATTCGCTTGTAAGAAAAACCACTTAATACTTGTTGTTGTTGTTAAGTGCCGTCGAGTCAGTTCTGACCCATGGTGACCCTGTATAGGGTTTCCCAGGAGCAGCTGGTGAGTTTGAACCACCAAACTTGCAGTTCAAACGGCTTTGCTGTCTGGCGCATTAACACACAATGCCACACCAGGACTCCTACTAGTATTCAAATTTACACACCAACCACTACTGCCAGTGATGATGAAATTGAAGAATTCTAGCAACTTCTTCAGTCTGAAACAGATCAAACATGCTATCAAGATGCATTGATAATTACTGGTGATTGGTATGTCAAAGGCATTGGTGAAAAACAAGCCTCTAGAAATTGATGGAGCACCAAATGAGATGTTTCAATGAACTGATGCAGTACTGGAGCCGATCACTTGTCTATGGCCAAAAATTTGAAAGACAGCTACCTGGCTAACCATTTGTAAAAGATCCATATTTGTGCCCATTCCAAAGAAAGGTGAATCATTTGAATGCAGCAGTCATTGAACAATATCATTAATATCACACACATGTAAATTTTTGCTTAAGTTAATACAAAAACCATCTGTAAAAGATCCATATTAGTGCCCATTCCAAAGAAAGGTGAATCATTTGAATGCAGCAGTCATTGAACAATATCATTAATATCACATACAAGTGAATTTTTGCTTAAGTTAATACAAAAACTGTTGCAGGAGTACATCAACAGGGAGCTGCCAGAAATTCAAGTTGGATTCAGAAGAGTACATAGGACTAAGGTTAGCATTGCTGACATCAGATAGATCTTGGCTGAAAGTAGAGAATTCCAGAGAGATGTTCACATGTGTTTTATTGACTATGCAAAAATATTTGGCAAAGTGGATCATAACAAAATAGGGATAGCATTGTGAGAAGTGTGTATCCGAGAACAATTAGTTGTGCTTATGTGGAACGTCTCATAGACCAAAAGGCAGTTGTTAGAACAGAACAAGGGGATACTGAGTGGTTTAAAATCAGGAAAAACATGTGTCAGGGTTGTATCCTTTTACCATAGTTATTTAATCTGTAGGCAGAACAAATAATCTGAAAAGCTGTATTATACAAAAAGGAATGTGGCATCAGGATTGGAGGAAGAGTCATTAACAAACTGCCTGGTGTGAATATGCACTGGGCTGCTATCCACAAGGTCGGTGGTTCAAACCTACCAGCTGTTTCTTGGAAATCCTAAATTTGGTCTCTATAAATTGGAACTAACTCAATGGCACTTAACAACAACATATACAGATGTGCAACCTTGCATATTGAAAACAAAGAGGTCTTGAAATACTTATTGAAGATCTAAAGCTACAATCATGAGTATGGATTGCACCTCACAAAAATCCTCACAACTGGATCAATAAATAACATTATGATAAATGGAGAAAAGATTTAATTTGTCAAAGATTTCATTTTGCTTGGATCCACAATCAATACTCATGGAAGGAGCAGTCAAGAAATCAAATGACATATTTTTGCATAGACAAACTTGTTATAAAAGACCTTTTGAAAGTGCTCAAGAGCAATGATGTCAGTTTGAGAACTAAGGTGCACCTGACACAAGTTATGGTATTTTTAGTCATCTCATATGCATGTGAAAGTTGGACAGTGAATAAGAAAGACTGCAGAAGAATTGATGTATCATAGTCTTCCAGAAGAACAAACAAATCTATTTTGGAAACAGTACAGTCAGAATCTCTACGCTGGGGAGCAAGTTTCAGTGTCTCCTCTGACATCCATTTTGACCTTTTCCTTCTTTCTTGTCTTCTCAATGACTTTTTGCTTTCTTCATGTATGATGTTCTTGATGTCATCCC
>NW_006408546.1:13532128-13550273 GCF_000296735.1 Chrysochloris asiatica | reverse complement strand
GGAGCAGTCACTGGAGAAGGATATCATGTTTGGTAAGGTGGAGGGTCAGAGGAAAAGAGGAAGACCACCAATGAGATGGATTGGCCAAGTGGCTGCATCGATGGACTCAAGCTTGGCAACAATTGTGAGGTTGGCCCAGGATTGGGCAATGTTTCATTTTGTTGCACATATGGGTTGGTACCGACTTGATGGCACCTAACAACAACAACCCAGTCAGAATGCTCCTTAGAAGTCAGATGGCAAGACTTTATCTATTGTTCTTTGGACACGTTGTCATGAGGGATAAGTCCCTGGGGAAGGATATCATGCTTGGTAAAGTAAGTAGAGGGTCAACATGGAAGAAGAAGAACTCCACAAGATAGATTGACTCAGTGAACAACATAATAACTATGAGAATGGCACAGATCTGAGTAGAGATTCATTCTGTTGTGCAGAGCATTACAATGAGTTGGAATTGACTCAACAGCATCTATTAACAACAGCATACCTGGCCAGTCACTTCCTTTCCCCTTTACCTGTCAGTGTGCCTCCCCTATCAAATCCAAATTAGAGCCATACTATATCCTTGCAACTACATAAAACCCTAATAATATTTCATCCTTTCAGTCCTTTGTTCAAATTATTCCTTCTACCTGGGATGTTCTTCATTTCTTACTTCCTTCAGTTCCCCTTCCCAATCTAAAAAAATTCCTCTCAAAATGTTATCCACAAATTGCCTCAATTTAGGATGGCTAACCATCTTAATTTGCCCCAAACTGAAGGATTTCCTGAGATAAGCAACTTTTTGATGCTATATCCATGACAGTCCCAGGCAATCTGTGATATTTGCCACCTACTATTGTATGTTCTGGTGTGGCACTGTGGGTTAATGCACTGAACTGCAAGATCGGTTTGAACCATAAAGTCAAATCTCTCCCTAATGGCAGATATCTCACCTGTGGAAGCTATTCACTCTTTCATATCCCAAAAGCATTTTCTTAGGACAATACAATTTAAATATCTTATGCACTGAAATTACAGTATTTCCAATTATCAGCTCATACTTTAAATAGCAGCTATTTTGTGATCTTAAAAGAAACACTGTCTTCTAATTAATTAAACTCATTATGCTTGCATTTTCAACTTCTGCCAGTGCATGCTTTAGATCATCATTTCAAAATAATTTGTCTATGAAGATCAGAGCTCCTGATGTCCTTCTTCAAAATATCTTTGAGTAAGCATTAAGAATTCTCTTAGAATATATGTATGTATGTTTTGGGAGGTGAGAAGTGGAAGGTTAAATGTAATCCATTGAGAGTTTCCAGATTTCCCCTAAATCAGAACGTGGTCAGGAACAAAGAGGCCGTAGAAATATGCTACTGTGCCTCACTGAGCTGGACCTCAGTCAGGATCCAATGTGTAAAATGAGCATAGAAATACCTGTGAGTATTTTATTGAGTTATAGAAAATACAAAAA
This sequence comes from Chrysochloris asiatica, assembly GCF_000296735.1. Taxonomy (NCBI): domain Eukaryota; kingdom Metazoa; phylum Chordata; class Mammalia; order Afrosoricida; family Chrysochloridae; genus Chrysochloris; species Chrysochloris asiatica. The sequence continues at coordinate 13,548,817 of NW_006408546.1, read as the reverse complement.
GGGCAGGACAGCAATGTGGTTAGGAGTACAGATGCTGGGGGTCAGACAGCCTGGGTTTGAATTTTGACTCCATAGGTTACCTAGCAATGTAACCTTGGACAAATCATGTAATTACTTTGTGCTTCGGTTTTGCTTCCTCTGCTGTAAAATGGTGATAATAATATAAGCTGTCTCACAGGCTTGTCACGTGGATTGAGTGAGTTAGTATGTGTGAAGTGCTTCAAACAATGGCTAGCACAAGTGATATGTAAGTATTTGTCAAATAAGTCCATGTAAAGTTCCTGAAATATAAATAGAGACCTAGAAATGGAAGCTATTATTGTATTTATAGACACTGTTTCATAGCTGGAATTTCTAAACTGTCAGAGAGTACCTGGATTCAACAAAAATTCAACAAATTACTGAACTGGGAGAATTGATTTTTCTACCACAAGTCCTTTGTCCAAATTATAGTTCTTCTTTCAAATTATTTAGGGCTTACTGAAGAAAAGACTTTGAAAGGGCACACTTTTTTTTTTTTTTTTTTTGCATTGATAACAACAACAAAAATCTCACAATTTGACAAGAGAATTATTTTAAATAAATTGTTTTATTTAAGGGTGTCATCCCTGGATTTCAGTTGCAAGCATTTTATGTCCATCAATGTTCTGCTTGCCCAGAACTGGAGAATTCAGGTTGGCAGGAAGGTTTCCTCAGCAGGACTTCTCTTGGTGCATATGCCTGTGAAACCAATTTCAGGTTACCATGGTAAGCATGGGAGCTTCTAGAAAATGTTTCAAATGAAACATTCATTCAGGTCATCAACAGGAATGACCTTGGGTGGGAGGTGGATGTATCATTGCCTTATTTTCTCGATTTGAAGATGCAGGTGAGTGTTTCATTTTCTTTTTTTTTCAAATTTCAAAGTTTCTGAAATCAGGTGTGTTGATGGGTGAGTTAATTTAATATTATGGGCACCCCCTGATACCTATGTCTTATGATCTGTGACTTTTTAGGGTTCAAGAAATTTGTTATACTGTTCTATGTGCTATGACAGAAACACATACCAAAGACAGTAGGGGTCAAGCAATGGCCTAACTGGGGAGTAGTTTAGCATAGTCCAACTCCCTGGGAAGCTTTCTGCAAGCTTCTGCCTTGGATCTAAATTATTTGGATACAGAAAAATATGCAGGACTCTATCAGCAAGATGTACAACAAATTGCCTTCTCTCTGTTTAATCAAGTAAACATGGCTCACCAATCTCACCCATGACACACAAATGACATAGACCAGTATGATAGGACTTGGTGGTGGCAAGACTTGTGTCCAATAATGGCCAATCCATCTGTGAGCACTTGGTCCAGTCCTTCCTGCTACATACATGTCTAGCCAGCAAGAGACAGACCCTGGTTCAGAGGGCCCTGTCTCTGGCCAGGTAAACATGGTTGCTCTTAGAATCAACACCAGTTGAACTAATAAGCAGCCCTACAGTTGAAGCAAGGAGTGCTGGTGGCACCAACATTAAGCTCTTGTTTCCTAACTGAAAGGCTGGTGTTTGAACTTTGGCAGCCACTCCGAGCAATCTGTTTCCCTAAAGCCAGCCTAGAAAACCCAATAGGGTAGTTTTGTTACACAGGGTTGCTATGAGTCAAAATGATGTGATGGCACATAACAACACTGTTGGGGCCTGAAAGCTTACTTACAACATACAATGTAGTGTTAGCACTACACTCTTTGTAGACTAGAGGGGTTGTTGTTGTTGTTAGGTGCCATCGAGTCAGTACTGACTCATAGCGACCTTATGCACAACAGAACGAAACACTGCCAAGTCCTGCACAATCTCACAATCATTGCTATGTTTGAGCCCATTGCTGCTGTCCTGTGACAATTCATTTGAGGGTCTTCTTCTTTTTCTTTTACACTCCACTTTACCAAACATGATACCCTTATCCAGGGACTGGTCCCTCCTGATAATATGTCTAAAGTATGAGAGATGAAGTCTGGACATTCTAGCTTCCAAGGAGCATTCTGATTGCTGATTGTACTTCTTTCAATACAGATTAGTTTGTTCTTTTGACAAATCATGGTATTTTTAATATTCTCCTCCAATATCATAACTCAGCTGCATCAATTCTTCCTTATTCACTGTCCAACTTTCACATGCATATGAGGTTATTGAAAACACCATGGCTTGAGTCAGGTGCACCTTAGTCCTCAAGCTGATATCTTTGCTCTTCAACACTTTAAAAAGATCCTGTGCAGCAGATTTGCCTGATGCAATACATCTTTGGATTTCTTGACTGCTGCTTCTGTGAGTGTTGATAGTTGATCCAAGAAGAATGAAGTCCTTGACAACTTCAATCTTTTCTCCCTTGATAAGAATGTTGTTTATTGGTTCAGTGGTGAGGTAAAAGAGGCAAAGGTGCCAGGTTGTCTGTCCCTTCCTAGAGAACAAAGGGGTTTCCAGCAAGCACATTGGGAAGAAGAGCTGTAGGATCCTTCCTAACATCTGCATAACTAAAGCAGGAGAACAAAAAATTGGGAGGAGGGGGCTGTCTTCTCCTTCTCAGATAGTAGGAGCAGGGGAAAGGGGCAGGAGATAGTTCTTTTGTGTGTGTGTGTGTGTGTTTTAATGTTTTATTGTGAATTATGTGGTAGTTTACATGGGATAATATTAGTTTTACATTCATCCTATCCTATATCGTTTCATTGCCATGGTTACAATCCCCTCCATGCATCATCAACCAATCAAAGGGTATACCCTGCCCCCCCCCATCCCCCCTCGTCAGCACACAGTCTCTCTCCCTCTCTGGGTCTAAAGTCCCCAGCTGCTCCATCTCTGCAAGTCATCCTCTCTGCCTCCATCACTGGCATCACTGCTTCTCTGGGTAGGGTCCTGCTCTCTGCTCTTCTCCCTTCATGGTCCCAGGGACCTCTGCTCCTAGACTGCAAAGCTAATCACTCCCCTCCTTTTGCTACAAAACAAAAACCTTTACATTTCCAACCCTCACAATCAGTCCTGATAACAATTATTCACTATTGTATCACAAGAGACTTATGTACATTTCCTTTCATCAGCCCCGCCTAGCCAGATTGGATACTACTCAGTGGAAGTTCTACCTTCCACCACACCCTCTGGATTAAGGCTCCCTCTTGAAAGCTTGTAAACCAGTCACTTCTTGCCTTTGTAGCCACCCATTTGGAGTATTTGGGTAGCCCATGTCCAAGTTGCCCATCCATGTCTACATTGTGTATCAAGGGGATGGAAATGATCCTCGCTAGGTCCTTTGTCTCAGACATTTTATCTTGTTTCTGGACATGTGTTGATATAGTCATCTGCTTTTGCTTCTTGGACATGTTTAGTGTTTATCTGTGGCCTTAATACTTAATTGAGTATGTGTTTTGGTATTTTTTATGCTTTCTGATTGCTTCCAGGTAGATGTGATCAGGCTGTGGGCTTCCCTTTTCACTCTTCTTATTGCTTAACTCAGAGTAACTTTCACAGGTGTTGTCTGCCTCCCTGGTATATGGCAGTTGGTATTGGTTCTTGCCTGGGGTTAGGTGTTTTATGGAGTGTGAGTGTAGCTTGACTATATGGCAGCAGTTGCTGACTCTTCTTGGATAATATAGGGAAAGAGTCCCCCAAAGGAAGAAGGGGGAGCATAAAACAGCAAAACAGCACCAGAAAAAAACCAAAAACAAACCTAGAGTGAATACTGCAGTCTATAATCACAGAAAAGGGAGAAGAGGGAGGAAGAGAAGAAGAAGAAAAAAAAAAAATCTGTAGTCTAATATGAGTATGCCTTTAATGTCCTCTCTTCAGCTTCTTGCTTTCAAAGCTACATGAGAGATTTCAAAATGCCACTGTTGGTTGTTTTGCTATATACCTCAGGCTTTAATATAATTTTCAGCCTGTTTTGTTTTTAAACTCTCTTTCCCTCTCTGCAGCCCTGGTCTGGCCTTTCCTGTATTTAGAAATAAACTTTCAGGGCCTGCTCTTGGGCTGAGTATCTGTGCACATGCATGGCAGAAGAATCCACCAGCGGTGAGGGTGGGGGGGTGTCCATTTGCTCAGGCAACCTCCTTTAGTCACCAGAATACAGGTGCACAAACAGTGGGCGGCCAATGACCAGATACCAAGAAAAAAAAGAAAATCAGAACAAAGCAAAACCAACAAAGTGTATTGTCCACCTTTGCTCCAAGGTTCCCGTGGCATTTTTCTGTGGTGTTTCTGCTCCCCCCCTTGGTCTTACTGTTTGGTCTCACCCAAGATGTCGGCTCCAGGCCTCTGAGTCTGGCAGATTCAAAAGTATGTGATTTCTTACTTCAGCTTCAATTTCCAGCAGCTATAAGCTTTCAAACTTTAAAAATATTCCTAGTTCTGTGGTTCCGAGTTTTGGAGCTTTGCCTTGGATCTGCTTTGCCTGATATTCTGTGGTATGGCTGACGACGAACTTCACTGCGCCTTCACTCTAGCCGCCATCAAGCCCTGCCAGGCCTTTCCCTTTTGGTTTTCTAACTCCAGGTCTGTGTACATTTCATTATACTATTTGACTTTGTCTTCTGGAACTGACCTTTGAAATTTTCTGTTCAGTTCTTGTACCTTCTCATTTTCTCCATTTGTTTAGCCCCTCTATGGTAGAGAGCAAGTGTCAGAGTCTCTCCTGACATCCATTTTGGTCTTTTCCTTCTTTCTTGTCTTCTTAGTGACCTTTAGCTTTCTTCCTGTATGATGTTCTTGATGTCACCCCACAACTCTTCTGGTCTTCCATCTTTTGTAGCTAATGCATCTAATCTGTTCTTCAGATTATCTCTAAATTCAGGTGGGATATGTTCACAGTTATATTTTGGCTCTTGTGGACTTGTTTTAATTTTTTTTCAGCTCATCCTGAACTTGCTTATAAACAATTGATGGTCTGTTCCACAGTCTGCTCCTGGTCTTGTTTGATATGGAATGATGATATGGAGCTTTTCTACCGTCTCTTTCCACAGATACAAGTCAATTTGATTTCTGTGTATTCCATTTGGTGGGGTCCATGTGTATAGTCAGCATTTATGTTGTTTAAAAATGTATTTGCAATGAATATCAAATATCCAAATATCAGAACAGCAAACAAAAAATCCAAGTTCACTACTGTTAAGTCAATTCCAACTCCTAACAACCTTTTATAGGGTTTTCTAGAAGTCCTGGTGTGGCGCTCTAAGTTAAACACTAGATTTCCAGGTTGGTTTAAACCTCAAGGTTGGCAGTTCAAATCCATGACCCTATGCAGGGTCGCTATGAGTCAGAGCCTGCTTGATGGCACTTAACAATAATAACAACAATAGGGTTTCCAAAGCTATAAATCTTTATGGGTGCAGAAAATCTCATTTTTCTCCCATAGAACAGCTGGTGGTTTGAATTGCTGACCTTGCAGGTAGCAGTCCTGTGCTTACCCTACAACACCATCAGTGTATACATTTTTCTGTATAGAGTTTTCCAAGGAGCAGCTGGTGGGTTGGAACTCCAAACCTTTTGGCTAGCAGTCTAGTGTTTATACTACAGAGCCACACAAGGATTCCTTTCTTAAAATTCTTGCCTGCTAACCAAAGGGTCAGTAATTTGAACCCAGCAGTTGTTCTGATAAAGAAAGATGTGGTAATCTACTTCCACAAAGAGTTGCCACTTTGGAATCCCTATAGGGCACTTCTACCTTGTCCTTTTTGGTTGCCATGAGTCCGAATTGATTTAACAACAGTGGGTTATGTAACAACACTTGCTCTGTCCTCAGAGCCTTAAATAGTCCATCTAATCAGCAATTCAAACCCAACAGCTGCTTCTCAGAAACACTATACAGGGTCGCTATGAGTCAGAACTGACTTGATAGTACTTAACAATATATGAATTTTATTACCCCCATTATTCCAATGAGGAAAATAAAGCACACAGAGAGAAAATAACCTAATCAATGCCCTGTAAGAAGCTGAGATTTGAACCTGGTCTGTCTTTAAGAGTCCATGTTCTGTACTCTATGCTGCCTCTCAACCTTACTTTTAGGTACATGTGGGGAGTCCAGGAACACACACCAAGAGCTCTTTACTTTGAATTTAATGATATGTTACCACATCTAGAGAATGGAGGAGGGAGAGAGGAGGTAAATAGTGGGAAAGGCATCTGTTCATCTTAATTGCCCAGCCACTCCCATAGGTGGAGCTGGGGTTCCTGACTCTCAGGTCACCCCATGTGACAAAGCCCTTGTAAATAAGAGAAATCTCTTCCTTTGCATTCTTTCCGGTTCCTCTTCCACAGTTCCTTCATCTATCTTCCCAGAGTCCAGGAAGGTAATAAAAAGAAATGAACAGATGTTCAGATTCAAAAAAAGTAAAGCCCTGTATTTAACAAATAGAGTCCTGGAGTGGTGCTGTAGGATAAACACTGGACTGCTAACTACAAGTTCAGCAGTTCAAACCACCAGCTACTCCAAGGCATGTAACAACAGCATATTTAACAAAGAAAACCCATCTAGAGACAGAATGTGGCCTAAGGGAGTTATCAGGTTACAACCCCTTATCAATTTCTTTGTTCCACACCCACAGCCAGGAATTTAGGTCTTTTTGGTGTTGAACCTCCAGGGAACTGGCAACCAGTTATTCTGCTCCATCTTGATCTCTTTGTTGAATAAACCAAAGGAGGATTCATTGATCAGGAGTCATTTAGAAAAAATTGTGAAGGATAAGTAGGAGTTTGCGAGGGTGGGGAGTTTGCCAAGGTGGAGAAGTGGATTCCAGGTAAAAGGAAATAGCAAGAGCACAGAAACTTTATGTTAAACTGTACAGATGAGGTTGGAGACAGAGTCAGGGCCAATGAGACTCAGCATTAAGTGAGGTGGTGGTGGTAATGTGCCATGGTGAGGAAGGTAGGCTTTTCCCCTGGTATTAGTGAAAAATTTCTGGAGATTTTAAGCTGAAAAGTAAGATGCTCTGATTTGTGTTTAGAACCATCACCCTGACCCCGGACACCTGTAAGGTGATGGAGCCGCAGATGGAGCCAGGCTACTTGAACTAAAGCAGAGCTAGCCCTGGGTATGGAATGCAGAAGTCCCAGGGATAAGAAGTAGAAATGACAGTATTTATGATAGTGGAGGGGAATGGAAGAGGAAATTGCAGAATGGATAATGTTAGAACCATTTCAGAAACCAATTCAGGAAGTGGTTGTTACTTGTCATTGAGTTCATTTTAATTCATGGAAATCCCGTGTGTTGAAAAGTAGAACTATGTTCCATAAAATTTTCAAGGCTATAATGTTTTTGAAGCAGATCCAGGGCCTGTCTTCCCAAGCACTTCTAGATGGGTTCAAACCACCAATTGTTGGTTAGTAGTTGAGTGCTTAGTCATTTGTGCCTTTCAGGTACACCTTCCAGGACGTAATACTGCTTTTGGATTTCTTTGTTCCAGTTTTATAGCATTTAGACTTAGATTTATCCTTCAGTTGTTTCAACATGGTGGGTGGTGGTGTGCCATGCTGTCAGTTCCGAATCATAGCGACCCTGTACAGGGTTTCCAAGGCTGTAAATCTTTGTTGTTGTTAGGTGCCATCAAGTCAGTACCGACTCATAGCGATCTTATGCACAGCAGAATGAAACACTGCCCGATTCTGGGTCAACCTCACTACTTTTGCCACGTTTGAGTCCATCGATGCTGCCACTTGGTCAGTCAATCTCATTGGGGCTCTTCCTCTTTTTATCTGACTCTTTCTCCTGCAGAACAGCTGGTAGTCTTGAACTGCTGACCTTGAGGTTAGCAGCCCAATTTGTAACCACTACGCTACCAGACCTCCTTTGTTTCAACATAGATCTAAGCAAATGCCTGAAGAACTATTTTCTTTTTGTCATTTGTTTGGTTTTTAAAAGCTCATTCTGCTCTAGTCCAGTTGTGTTTAATAAGATGCTTAGTTTAAAAAAAAAAAAAAAAGACACATGGAACTGGAGACAGGGGGATTTGTGGATAGTTTCCTGTAACAGTGATTGATGGTCATGGAGTCTGTGGTCCGTACATGGTTCCTGGCTTCCATGCTGTCTTGGTCTCTCTTGGCAGAAGAAAGCTTTCAGCAAACTCTTTTCTTCTTCTACCCTCCAGCCTCCCAGTAACTTGGTCCACCAAAGCAGTCACTTCTGGACTGTTTAGTCAATGCTCCCAAAAGGCAGAACAATGTGTGTGTCCGAGGGAGTCTATCTCCAGATGTCAGACAATTATCAGAAGGGAGAAAGGGGAAGATGAATGTCTAAGAAAATACTCATTGGGTTAAGGTCACCTGGGGAACCATGCTATGAGTGACTCAGTGCTGATCAGCTTTGTTTAGACTGAGCCGCAAGAGAGTAGATCTGGAAGCTTAAAGGTCAAGTCTGAGCAGCTTCACCTTGGACAGAGTCTCAGCACTGGAGAGATAAGATTCAGCTGGCATTGAGTGAGCACGTAAGAAAACACTTTGGCTTTTAATTGCATGGATTTTCTACAGGGCTGAGGCAAGAGGGAAATGGATTCAGGAAGACTGAGTCACAGTGAAGCAACCACGCCTCATCTCCTACTGAGTTCCTACTGAGCTCTAGCCAAAACCATGTGGAAATTCAGGGCCTAGGAAAGGAGAGCTGCCAACTTTTCAAGAGAAGGCATAAATTCAGATTAAAAAAAAAAAATTATTTTGGGGAGGTAGGAGAAATGAGTTAGGGTTAGGACTAGGACTAGGTCTAGGCAAGGCCTAGAACTTTGTTTAGTGTTAGAGTAACGGTTAGGGGTAGGAGTTAGGTTAGGGCCAGGAGTAAGCCTCGTTGTTAATGTTTGGTGCTGTTGAGTCAGTTTCAACTCAGCGACCTTATGCATAACAGAACAAAACACTGCCCAGTCCTGCAAATCCTCATAATTGTTGAGCCCATTGCTGCTGCTGCCATGTCAATCCATCTCCTTGGGGATCTTCCTCTTTTTTTGCTGACACTCCACTTAACCAAGCATGAAGTGATCACTCCAGGAATGGATCACTCTTGATAACATGTCCAAAATATGAGAAACTGTCTCACCATTCTGACTTCTGAGGTATATTCCAGCTGTACTTCTTATAACACAGATTTGTTTGTTCTTTTGGCAGTCCATGATACTTTTAATATTCTCCTCCAACACCATAACTCAAATGCATTGATTCTTCCACTGTCTTCCTTATTTACTGTCCAAGTTTCCCATGCATACTAAGGTACACCTTAGTCCTCAAACTGACTTTATTGCTCTTGAACACTTTAAAAGGTCTTGTGTAGCAGATTTGCTTAATGTAATATGTTGTTTGATTTATTTTCTTTTTGTAAAGTAGTAGAACATTCCTGTTACTCATTTTATTATCATCAGATCACATTAGCCTCTTATAAATACAAATAATTCCCAAATTTTCCCATTAGACATATATGTTAATGCTGTTGGTGTTGTTGTTAAGTGCCGTGAAAGAGCAGCTAGTGGGTTTGAACAGCCAGTCTTGTGGTTCCAAACTGACCTTTCAGTCCAGTTCATTATCCTGCAGCAGTACACTATGACTCCTATATTTATTCAAAACCCCAAAGATGTACAGGATCTTAGCAACACAATCAAGTTTCATTTTAGACACAAAAATGACAGTTTGGGTGCAAATCATTGTTTTAAGTGACATACACACCATCAGTCTATTTGTTATTATTTTTTTCTTTAGTAAATAGTTTTTACTTAACATTAAATATACAATACCTTAAGGATAAAGGAGCTCTGGTAGCGTAGTGGTTACAAATCAGGCTGCGAACCCCAAGGTCAGCAGTTCCAAACTACCAGTTGTTCCGCAGGACAAAAATGAGGCTTTCTGCTCCCATAAAGATTTATAGCCTTGGAAACCATGTACAGGGTTGCCATGAGTCAGAACAGACTCCACAGCACATAACAACAACAACAACATTAAGGATAACTAACTACACATCCCAATATCCCTGGGACAATCTCACTGCAAAATCATAAATAATGATTGTCATATTATTTGGTATTTTGTATTGCAAAACAGCAACATTTTGGAAATTTTTGAAGAGGATAAAATTTTAAAGGCAGTAATAGTCTGTTAAGTCTGATTCTTTATGGTGGTGGTGGTTATGTGCCATGGAGTTGATTCCAACTGATAGTGACCCTGTACAGGGTTTCCGAGACTAAATCTGTGTGGGAGCAGAAAGCCTCCTCTTTCTCCTGTGGAACAGCTGGTAGTTTTGAACTGCTGACCTTGAGGTTAGCAGCCCAATTTGTAACCACTATGCTACCAGAGCTCCTATAATAGTTACATATTTATCAAAACTGTGAAACTATAAAGGGGACTTTTTAAAGTCTAAAAATCATATAATTAATAATTTTATAGATTTTTATTTTGAGGAAACTACATAAATGCACATTTATATATATAGTAAATGCATTTAAAGAGTCAGAAAACCTGAGTACCTCCCACTGGCTTAGTTACTAACATCTTTATGTCTATAACTTTTCATCTTCGCCTTCCCAGGGCTGTTTCTGCATCTGTAAATGGAGAGAACAAAACTGAACTGGATGACTGTTACAGGCCTTCTTTGTTTAAAAGTTGAGAATTCTCAGTCATTAACTATAATGCATCCATCACTCGTCTGTCAGTTTGTCATACTGTGGTGGCTTGTGCATTGCTGTGATGCTGGAAGCTATGCCACGGGTATACTAAATGCCAGCACAGTCATTTCAGCTGAGCTTCTAGACGAAGACAGACTAGGAAGAAGAAGAAGAGATGGACTATTTCCATAAATGTAGTCACTGAAAACTTTATAAATAGCAGTGGAACACTGTCAGCACCAGAATATTGAATATTGAAACATGATGAAGAGCACTAGAATGTTGTCAGACATAGTGCCAGTCGATGAGCCCCTCAGGTTGGAAGACACTCAAAATACGACTGGGGTAGAGATGCCGTCTCAAAGTAAAGCTGACCCTGACGACACGAATGGAGTAAAGCCTGGACCTTCATTTGTTGATAGGGCACAACTCAAAAGGAAGAAAAACAGCTGTTTGTTGTTGTTAGTGCCGTCGAGTCGGTTCCGACCCATAACGACCCTGTACAGGGTTTCCGAGGCTGTAAATCTTTACTGGAGCAGAAAGCCTCATCTTTATCCCGTGGAGCGGCTGGTAGTTTCAAACTGCTGACCTTAAGGTTCGCAGCCCAATTCGTAACCACTATGCTAGCAGAGTATGCATCCATTATTAATCAGGAAATGGAATGTACGAAGCATGAATCTGAAAAAACTGGAAGTTATCAAAATTGAAATGGAAGGCATAAAAATCAATATCTTAGACATTAGTGAGCTGATGCCAGGATGACAAATTAATGAGGAATGCCATCAAATTCATCAACAAAAAGAACATATCAAGATCTGTCTTGACATACAACGCTGTCTGTGATAGGATAATATTCATACACCAGCAAGGAAGCTCTTGTAGGACAATATCCATCGCATAATGTTGTGGTGCACTGGACTGCAAGGTCAGTTTTTACGGAAAGGTCAGCAGTTTAAACCCACCAGCTGCCCCTCAGAAAGCCCATTCAGGGTTGCTATGAGTCAGAATCGACTAGCAGTACTTAACAACAACAAAAGTGGTGGTGGTGGTAGTGTGATGTGGAGTTGATTCTGACTCATAGTGACCCTATGGCTGTAAATCTTTACAGAAGCAAAAAGCCTCATCTTTCTCCCGTGGAATGGCTGGTAGCTTCAAACTGCTGACCTTGAGGTTAGCAACCCGACTCATAACCACTACCAAAGCTCCTTACAACACAAGTAAGGCTATTTAATACCACTGTTATTCAAATTGACGCACCAACCAGTTTTCTGAGGCTGTAAATCTTTACGGGAGCAGAATGCCTCATCTTTCTCCCACGGAACCACTGGTAGTTTCGAACTGCTGACCTTGAGGTTGGCAGCCCATCTAGTAACCACTACACTACCAGAGCTCCTTTCCACTAAAGATAGTGATGATGAAATTGAAGAATTCTACCAATGTCTTCAATCTGAAATTGATCAAATATGTAATCAAGATGTATTGATAATTAATTGGAATGCACAGATTGAAAACAAAGAGGAAGGATCAGTAATTGGAAAATATGGTCTTGTTGAGAAAAATGATGCTGGAGATCATGATAGAATTTTGCAGTGACTTCTTACTGTAAATACTTTTTTCAACAACATGAAAGATGACTATACACATGTACCTCACCAGATGGAATACACAGAAATCTAACTGACTATATCTGTGAAAATAGACGGTGGAAAGGCTCCATATCATCAGCCAAAACAAGGCCGGGGCAGACTGTGAAACAGAGCACCAATTGCTCGTATGTAAATTCAGGCTAAAGCTGAAGAAAATTAAAGGATGTTCACAGAGCCAAAATTCACCTTGGCCATATCCCAACTGAATTTAGAGATCATCTCAAGAGCAGATTTGATACATTAGACACTAAAGATTGAAGATTAGTACACTTGTGGATGACATCAAGATCATACAGGAAGAAAGCAAAAGGTCATTAAGAAGACCATAAAGAAGGAAAAGACCAAAATGGATGTCAGAAGAGACTCTGAAACTTTCTCTCCAGCACAGAGATGCTAAAGCAAATGGAAGAAATGAGGAGGTAAAAGGACTGAATAGAAAAATCATAAAGTCAGCTTGAGAAGACAAAGTCAAACATTATAACAAAATGTGCAAAGACCTGGAGTTAGACAACCAAAAGGGAAGAACACACTCAGCATTTCTCAAGCTGTGGAAACTGAAGAAAAAATTCAAGCCTAGACTTGAAACATTGAAGAATTCTCTAGGCAAATTATTGAATGATACAAAAAGCATGAAAAGAAAATGGAGTCACTGTACCAAAAAGAGATGTTTGATGTTCAACCATTTGAAGAAGTAAAATATGATCAAGAGCCAATGATACTGAAGAAAGAAGTCGAAGGTGCATTGAAGGCATTGGCCAAGAACGAGGGCTCCTGGAATTGATGGAAGTTGTTTGATTTCTTAACTTTTGCTTTCATGATTGTTGCTTGTGAATTCAATCAAAATTAAATCTTTGACAACTTCAATCTTTTCTTCATTCATCATGATGTTATTTATTGATCCAGTTGTGAGGATTTTAATTTCTTTACACTGAGGTGCAATCCATACTCAAGGCTATAGTCTATGATCTTTGTCAGTAAATATTTTAAGTTCTCTTCACTTTCAGCAAGCAAGGTTGTGTCATCTTGGCAGGTTGTTAATGAGTCTTTCTTCAATCTTGATGTCACGTTCATATAATCATGCATCTCTAATTATTTGTTCAGCATACCAATTGAATAAGTATGTGGAAAGGATACAACCTGCACACCCCTTTCCTGATTTTAAACTATTCAGTATCCCGTTTTTCTGTTCTAACGACTGCCTCTTTGTCTATGTTACTGTTAGGTTTATTTTTAAAAATTTTTTTTCTACAAATCTACTTGATTTCCACCGCATTTGGAAGTTCTGTAACTACATTATTTCCTGATTTTACTTTATGTTTTGTTTATTTCAAACTAGTATCCATTTCCTTTTTTTCAGTCTTGTAGGTCTGTCTTACTTTGCATACTCCTATAGAGTTCTGAGTGACACTGTCAGGATGTTAGTTTCAGGTTGTTTCCTGCTGTTGTTGGTTCTCTGTTCAAAGAACTCCCTCTAGTTTTTTTAAAAGGTTGGTCTGGTTTTTGAAAATTATTTTAATTTGTTACTTGATCATATGCCAGCTACAAGGTTGGCCGTTCAAACCCACCATTTGCTCTTGGAAACCCTATACAGGGTTGTTACGAGTAAAAGCAGACTCAATAGCACACAACAACAACAACATGATTCTTGGTTTGCAATTTGTTTTTTTCAGAGTTTTATATATGTCATCTCATTGTCTTCTTGCCTGCTTGGTTTCTGCTAAGAAATCAGATCTTAGTGTTATTAGTTCTCTTTTGTAGGTAACTTTTCTTTTTTCCTGAGCTACTCTCAGGATTCTTTCCTTGTCTTTGATTATGAAAAGTTTGATTATGTCTTGGTGATTTTCTTTTGTGGTCTATCCTGTTTGGAGCACATTTAACTTCTTGAATGGCTATCTTCTCATTTATCATGATGTTAGGGAAGTTTTGTTCCAACAACTCTTACAGAATTTTCTCTTTTTTGTTTTTTTTTTTTTGTTGTTGTTTGGTCTCTTCCTGTTCTGGAATTTCAATCACATTTAAGTTATTCCTCCTGATGGCGTCCCACATAAATCTTAGGCTTTCTTTAGATTTTTAACTTATTATTTCTGATTGTTCCTCTCGAAGATGAATATTAAGAGATTTGTCTTCAAGCTCACTAATTCAGCCTTCCTTTGATCCAATTCTACTTCTTTGCCCTTTCAATGTACTATCTATTTCTGAAGTCTTAGTATTACTCTTCTTGCTTTCATCAATCTTTTTCTCATCCCTTTGGTGGTACCTAAATAGCATTCATTTAAATTCCTTATCAAGTAGTTCGGATACCATTCTAGTATATTTTCTGACTCTCTATTCTGGTCACTTGTTTTAGGCGCTCTGTCTTATTTCTTCATGTAAGCTGAAGTCTGTTTTCTTTAAGTCAATGTGGTGTCATTGTATTTATATTTAATTGACAATTTATGTTGGTATGTTCTCAGGCACTCACCATCTGTCTCTTGGTGGATGTTATAGAGCCTGGAAGTGTGAATGCAGTCCTCTGTTCACTGTTTAGGCTAGTTTAGGACAAGCCCACATACCTCCGGAAGCAGAATGCTATGTCAGGCACCTGACCCCAGACAGAGCAGGGGCTGAGCAGGAGAGGGTACCACTATTTGCTGGCTTCGTGCTAAAAACCATTGAGGACTATGTCTGACTTCCCCTGGCTTCACAAGGGGGAAAGAGAATCAAACTCAAGTCAGCCCAAGGCTGATTCTTATAAATCAGAGGTTAGATATGCTCCCATCCTACAACCTTCTCTACCATATTCTGACACCAGCCATTCCTCCCACAGCACTCTCTGTTTCACATCTGAGTTCAATAATCCATTGCAATGGCTGCACAGAACTCAAAACAGTACTCACAATTATAGGGTTAATTAGGGAAGTGAATTCATGATTAAAACCAACTGTGGATATAATAGCCCTCTTGTCAGGAACACTTCTTGCCTACCATACTGCAGGCACGCCTCACTCTTATTTTCAGCCTCTCAGCCACAGTGGTTCCTTGGCCTCAGCCCTGCAGAAGCATTTGTTACAAAGTTAGTCAGTGTGTGAATGCCCAAAGGGCACATTCTTCAGTCCCCTGCCCCTAGGCACACTCAGTTTTACTCAGTTCACAGGCCACTGCTTCTGCTGTGGACTCTGCCATCAGCCATTGCCACTGCCATTAGCTCTGCAGTTGCTGTTTCTCTAGGTAGGGCGCTCATGTGTCACTTATGCTCTTCCTTCTTGATAGTCCTGTTTCTGAGATGGTTCCTTTAAGCCTAGCTGGAAGGCAAAGAAAATCAATGCCAGCCTAGAGTCCTATATACCTTATTTCCATGGTCCCACCCAATCATTTAGTGGGCATTAAGAAGACTTTGGATAGAAAAGTTATATCAAGAAAATTGAGGCACTACAGTTGGTGATGGCTGGCTATGCCTCCAGCTACCAGGATGGCACGGGAACAAGGGAGAACTGCAACCCCCTTACCTCCAACCAACTCCTGTGCTCACAGGCTGCTGATTTGGCAGCCACTTGCAAAACCTCAAGATGGCTACGTGCCAGCTGACAGTCCGCCTGTTTTTCTTCTCTCTCGTTACTTCTGTTCAGGCTTCCTCTTTCAGTTGACATTCATTCCACCTCTGCCCTATCCTGTGATGCTCAGGGTTCCAGGATCACCATCTGCATCTGTTTCATTTTGTCTTCCATGTCTTTGTTGCAAAGAGTTGGCTCAGTGCATCTGGTTACTCTACCATCTTGCCTTGGAAGTTAAATTATAAATTCAGAATTTTGTAGCCCTTCTCCTGATTTTGGGGTGCTGGCAATTAATTAAAGGAACCTTGGTGGTACAGTGGTTAAAACACTTGGAAAGTTTAACCCACCAGTCACTCTATAGACTCCACAGAAGAACAATGTGGGCGTCTGCTTTCATAAAGATTTAAAGCCTTGGAAACACTGGAGAGCAGTTCTACTCTAACCTATAGGTTCACTATGAGTTGGAATTAACTCGATGGCAGTGGGTGGATGTAGCAATTAATGCAAAGTTTAAGAATATTGAGCAGACCAAGCAAAACTTGCCTGTGGGCCTTTAACTACTAATTTGCAACCTCTGCCCTGTAGCTTGGCACTAAAGTCTGAATTTCAGCAATCTAGAGCTAGAACAGATAAAAGAGTAGAGCAGACAAATAAATTTATTGAACCATCGGGGTCTAAATCCTAGTCCAATGCTCAATTGTATAGATAGAGAAATTGAGGGTTAGAGAGAGGAAATGCCCAAGGCCACCCAGTCTCAGACAACAGGTGACATTTTCTACAAGAACAAGGAGACTTAAGCCAGGCTCATGCAAAGCAACACTTAGTGGACCTGACTGGCATTTGCTTTCCTCTCCTCAGTCGCCTGTTTGTTTATATGTGTACTTCCATTCTTTAGTTTGTTGTTGTGACTGATATATATATATATATATATA
>NW_006408546.1:13523119-13529488 GCF_000296735.1 Chrysochloris asiatica | reverse complement strand
TTTGGACCTCTTTCTGTAGGTTTTGAATTGTTTCCAATGCTGTATTTATCTTATTTGATTGCTCCTATAGCACTTTACTGACTTCTTCCTTATTTTTCTCTACTCCATTGTAGAGTGTTTTGATACAGTTTATAATCATTTTTCTGAATTCCTTCTCAGGCATTTCCAAATCCTGCCCATCTTCCAGTATGGAGTGTAGGTCTACTTCCATCTCATTTACCTCAGTCACTTTATCTTGTTTCTGGACATGTGCAGATATGGTCATCTGCTTTGTTTTTTGAGCATCTTCAGGGGTTATCTGTGGCCTTAATACTTAGATAGGTATGTATTTTGGTATTTTTTATGGTTTCTGATTGCCTCCAGGTAGATGTGATCAGGAAATGGGCTTCCCTTTTCACTCTTCTTCTTGAAAAATTTTAAGTTGGTCGTTTTGACGTAACTTAGGATTTAATTTTTGGCCTATTTCCGTTTTTGTCTGCTTGTCCTGCTCCACAATCCCCATTGAGGCCTTTTTTCTAGTTATAAACAGTTCAGGGCTGGCTGTGGCCATTTGGTTTTAATTGGAAACTGTCTCTTTAAATTTTGAGGAGATCTGTGCACATGCATAGTAGAACCCTCCAAGGGTGGGGCTGGGGTACCCACTAGCTCAGGCACCCCTATAGTCACCAGAATGGAGATGCACAGGTAACAAGGGACCAGTGAACAGATACCAAAAGAAAAGAATGTCCACACCTTTATCTCTGTGGTTCTGCCAGGCATCTGTAGCCACTGGTCTCACCCAAGATGGTGGCTCTTGGAGCAGCTGAGCGTCCCAAACTAGAAAGCAATGGATTTCTTGCTTCTGCCACAAATTCCCCCAGCTGTAAGCCTTCCAACCTTCTAAATATTCCTTTATATGTGGTTCAGAGGCCTGGGACCATCCCCTGTGTCTGCATGGTCGGGTATTCTGTGTTGTTACAGACGGAACTCCTTACTGCACTTCCACCTGATCCGCGATCTTGTTTGTTACTCAAGGTTGTAAATCTTTATGGGAGCAGAAATCCTCATCTTTCTCCCGTGGAACAGCTGGTAGTTTTGAACTGCTGACCCTGATATTAGCAGCTCGATTCATAACCACTATGCTACCAGAGCTACTTTTTTACCGGCGCAGAAAGCCTCATCTTTCTCCCAAGTTGCTGCTGGTAGATATGAATTATTTGGTCTTTCGGTTAGCAGCCCAACACATAAGTACTGCACTACCACGACTGCTATGCTACACAGCTAGTGAAAGGCAAAAATAGGGGTTGAATTCAATCTGGCTGGCTCTGAGTCCTGTGTTCCAATTACTCTGCTTCCTGGATTAATATCTCCATGTGGAAAGAAAAGGTAAGTTTGAATGTCATTGTGGGTGTTTGTAACTACAAAGTGACTTTGAATACGTTTCACTTTTGTTCTTTTTGAAGCTAATTTATTGTTGTTAAGCACCATGGAGTAGATTCCAACTCATAGCAACCCTGTATAGGGCTTCTGAGGAGCAGCTGGTAGTCTGAACCGCCAACCTTGTGGTTTGCAGTCCAGTGCTGAACCGATAGCACCACACCAGGAGTCCTTTTGTTGTTGTTGTTGTTAAGTGCTGTCAAGTGCTGTCAAGTTGGTTCTGACTCATAGTGACCCTGTACAGGGTTTCTGAGAAGCAGCTGGTAGATTTGAACTGCCAACTTGTGGTTTAAAGTTCAGTGCTGATCCTAAGGTGCTATACCAGGATCCTATCTAATAGTTGTGTAATAGAGCTAATTTATCCAGTAGGCACAGTAAAGTGTCTAGAGGCCATGACCCTTTTAAAAACTCACAAAAATGTTTTAATTTTAATTTCTTTTAAAATAATAAATAACAACAAGCAGTGAGTAGAATCCCTGGGTGATGCAAATGGTTAAATGCTTGACTACTAATTGAAAAGTTAGTGATTCAAACCCACCCCAAGGCTCTTGGGAAGAAAGGCCTGGTGATCTGCTTCTGTAAGGTCACAGACTTGAAACCCTATGGAGCACAGTTCTACTCTGCAACATATGGGGTTATAATGAATCTGAATCTACTCAGTGGCAACTGGTTAGTAGTGAGTAGTTGGCTAATTCATATCATTGATAACTTTTGTATTTCTGGACCAAATCATCTGGACTGGTAGTTTCTAACCAGTAAGGTTTGTCAAAAACCTCAATGCGCAGAGAAATACCAAAAATTAGTATCACAGAATATATTTACTGTGAGTAGATATGATTTGAATTGACAGCATCAATCCATATTAAGGAGGTCCTCTGAAGAGGGATCAGTGAAAGAGGGTTATATAGGTCATTGTTGTATTATTAATTTCTTGGGAGATGACTTCAAAGTGCAAGCAGGATTTCAGGGTTCCTCAGTTACAGAAACAGAATCCCCAGGGACACACCATACATCCTAAAACTCAGGAGTAGTCAAACTATTGACCTTTCTGTTAGCAGCCCAACACATAACCTGTACACTCCCAGGGCTCTAAGCTACATAGCTAGTAAAGTGCCTACAGTTCCTACTTCTGGAAGCTGGCTGCACATATTAATTTTCCTAAAGAATACAATGCCTATGGTATTTACTAAGCTGTTGTTTGACTTGAAGGTGACTCCAGGGACCCAGTTCCTTCAAGGTTCAAAAGGACACCAAAAGGCAGGTGACCTGGGTGGGTCACCCCAATTCCATGAGCCTAAAAATCTGGTTTCCAAGATAATCAACATGATTTTGTCAGGTTCTTACCACTTGCAGCCCAGTGACAGCTACAGAGGTGGTTCAGGTGATCACTGAGAACATTGTTTCTGAGAACCTTGTTAGTTTGGGTCCTCCAAGGGCAGGTCCTGCTTTACTTAGCATGTTGTTGGTGTCAAGACACATTGAGTCAGTTCTGACTCTATAGAGGCCTTGTATAGGGTTTCTGAGGAGCAGCTAGTGGATTTAAACCTCTGACTTTGTGGTTAGCAATCAAGTGCTTATCCTATGGCATAACACTCGGAAGTGACACTATGAAATGATCAATCTTACTCCAAAGGGCATTTTTAATAGTTTATTAAGAAATCTGTCTCTTAGACTACTAAAACTGCCTTCTGGTGACTTTCCCTGCCTTTGTTTTTTGCTCCCATCTGATCCATGATGATCTTTTTAGACACACATTTTTCTGAGATAAGATTTTTCAGTGACTCCCAGCATTTTCATTATTTCAGAAAGCTTCATAGAAATAATGAAATGCTTTATAAAAGTTGCTTTACTGGAAGCTGGAATTGTACTAACATTCTTGGTGTCGTTCATACTTTTTGGATTACAAATCGATTATTATTTCAGACACATAGTTGGTTTTGCAACTTGGATGTGAAGAGGCATGAGAATCCCTGGAAGCATTTCAGCAAAGCTTGTCTGGCCCTTCTGAGCGAGCAATGTCACTCTAGCCACAGAGGAATTACTGACTAGCTGACTACAGTCATTGAATTCTAGGAAGGAGGTGGGGAGGGGAGACACTTTGCTGAAGGAACATCACATTAATATTCAATGCAAAGTGAAAGCTTGCCTTGAGCAGGGGTGAATGACTCAGCAAGAAATCTGTTTCCTGGATTCTAGTTACTGCTCTCTGAAATTTCTATATTAAATAAAAAAGCAGGTTCTCATTATCTAGAGTAATTCCATTACTCACCAGATGGCAAAGAAGCAACAAACACAGTTTCCTAGAATACTTGTTTTTAAAACTACTGCCTACAGCCCCAAATACTTAGTACATCTGGTTATTGAGAGAAGCTTGGCCTTCAGCATGAGGGAAGAAAAGTTTTGGTTTTTAAGTCACTTATTCGGACCGACTCGACGGCACTTAACAACAACAACAACATGCTTGCTTTGTCCTCACTGTGGTGGTGGTGGTAGTTATGTGCCCTGGAGTCAATTCTGACTCATAGTGACCCTGTACAGGGTTTCCGAGGCTGAAAATCTTTATAAGAGCAGAAAGCCTCATCTTTCTCCCGTGGAACAGCTGGTAGTTTCGAACTGCTAACCTTGAGGTTAGCAACCCGATTCGTAACCACTATGCTACAAGAGCTCCTTTTGTCCTCACTGTAGTACATAGTTATTTCATATCCCTGCAACCAATTTCCTTTCTTCTAGTAACAGTACCATGTTTCTTGTTGTTGTTAAGTGCCGTTGAGTCTATTCCGATCCATAGTGACCCTGTGTAGGGTTTCGAAGGAACAGCTGGTGAGCTTGAACCACCTACCCTGCAGTTCAAATAACTTTTCAGTTTGACACATTAGCCCACAGCACCACACCAGGACTCCTTAGGAAATCATAAGTATACAGACACACAATTTCAATCCATTCTTTCTACTCATAGCCACCTCATGTGTTACAGAGTAGAACTGCTACATAGGATTATCTTGATTATGGTTGGTTAAGTAGAGGGCCAACAAAAATGTAAAAGACCCTCAACAAGATGGATTGATACAGTGCCTATCAGAATGGGCTCAAAACACAGCAAAGATTGTGAGGATAGTACAGAACCAGGCAGTGTTTTGCTCTTTGTATATAGGGTCATTATGAGTCAGAACTGACTCAACAGAACCTAACAATGACAGTTACAACAATCTTTACAGAAACAGATC
This sequence comes from Chrysochloris asiatica, assembly GCF_000296735.1. Classification (NCBI taxonomy): domain Eukaryota; kingdom Metazoa; phylum Chordata; class Mammalia; order Afrosoricida; family Chrysochloridae; genus Chrysochloris; species Chrysochloris asiatica. Next base: position 13,524,848 of record NW_006408546.1, on the reverse strand, counting down.
ACCAAGCATTTCTTTAATATCACTGCTAGTGGGTTCAAACCACCAACCTTCCAGATGATTGTTGTTGTTGTTATGTGCCGTGGAGTCAGTTCTGACTCGTAGCGACCCTGTACAGGGTTTCCGAGGCTGTAAATCTTTACTGGAGCAGAAAACCTCATCTTTCTCCCGCGGAACGGCTGGTAGTTTCGAACTGCTGACCTGTGGTTCACAGTTCAATTCATAACCACTATGTAGTTGTTAAGTGCCTTCGAGTCAGTTCTGATTCATAGCAACCCTGTATTGGGTTTCCAAGGAGTGGCTGATGAGCTTGAACAGCGACCTTGCAGTTCAAACCAATCTTGCAATTCAGTGCATTATTCTACAGCGCCAGGATACTCCTCAGGTGATAGTGGTGGTGGTGTGCTGTGGAGTTGGTTCCAACTCATTACGACCCTGTACAAGGTTTCCATGGCTGTAAATCTTTACAGGAGCAGAAATTCTCATCTTTCTCCTGTGGAACAGCTGGTAATTTCAAACTGCTGACCTTGAAGTTATCAGCCCAATTCATAACTACTATACTACCTGAACTCCTTCAGATGATAGTTGTTGTTGTTAGGTGCCATCGAGTCGGTACCAACTCATGGTGACCTTATGCACAGCAGAACGAAACATTGCCCCATTCTGGACCAACCTCACTACTGTTGCCACACTTGAGTCCATCAATGCTGCCACTTGGCCAATCCATCTTGTTGGGGTCTTCCTCTTTTTCTCTGACCCTCCACCTTACCAAACGTATCATTCTCCAGTGACCGGTCCCTCCTGACAATATGTCAATATGAGAGACGAAGTTTGCCTATCTTGGCCTCCAAGGAGCCCTCTGGCTTCACTTCTTCCAGAACAGATCTATTGGTTCTTTTGGCAGCCCATGGCAAGTGCAGATTAATTGCGTTGGCCACTGACCTTTATTGGGGTTAGAGCACTGAACAATGAAAGTCCTTGGTGAAATATATTCAATTATTCAGGTTTACATTGTGTGGGTGGGCATGTGACTTGGCTTGCCCAGTGTTTCCCCTTGATCATTCATTCAAAAATTGGTTCTGAAATGTTCATGTTTCTTAGATGGGGTTCCCTAGGAGAGTCTGAGGTAAAGACTCAAATGTATGAAAAAGAGTACACTCAGGAGACTTGTAAGGAAGAGAAAAAAGCAAAATAGAGACGGTGAAGGAGCCAAGCAAAGACCAGGTGTGTAGTAAAGTCTAAACTTGGCCCGATGTTGTAGGTGGAAGGGAAAACTTGCTTCTGGAACACAAATTGCAGGACAGAGTGGTCTCTGCTCTGAGGCAAGACATTGTCTCTGGCCTTTTGCAACCTCTTATCTGTCAGTCATTGGTCTGGTTATATAGGCAGTTGTTGTTATTAAGTGCTGTCAAATCGCTTCTGACCCATAGTGATCCTGCATAGGATTTCTGAGGAGCTGCTAGTGAGTTTGAACCATTGACCTTATGGTTCAAACTGGTTTTGCAGTCCTGTGCATTAACCCACAATGCCACTAAAGGAGCTCTGGTGGCCTAGTAGGTTAAGTGTTGGGCTAATCATCAAATGGATTGTGGTTCAAACCCATCAGTCACTCCATGGGAGAAAACTGAGGCTTTCTGCTCCCAAAAAGATTTATAATCTTAAAAATCCTACAAAGCATTCTACTTTGGCCTAAGGGGTTGCTATGAGTCAGAATCAACTCAATGGCGGAGGT
>NW_006408546.1:13515116-13523019 GCF_000296735.1 Chrysochloris asiatica | reverse complement strand
AGGAGGCTTTCATCCTCCCAGAGCAATTCTAGCCAAGCCTATAACCAGCTGTGAGGAGCAGGAGGAAGTTGCATCAACTGATAAATGAGACCTAAAAGTAACGCCAGAAGCATCTACTACAGCTTGTGTGCTTACCAGATTTATCTCAGGTAGTGAGGTTCAATTCTAGAACTTCTGTCGAAACCATGGGAAGAAATAATCTCTGCTTTTGCTCACTTTGAAATCAGTAGATGTACGCCTGTAGTAGCTGGAGCTCATTTTGGGAAGAGCCAATTGAGAGGAAACAAGAATAGAGAAATACATAAAATTTCAGTAGCACTTTTTGAGGTCTGGAATTCATTTGCACACGCAGGTACCTTGGCTGAAGGTGACATACAATCAGTCAGAGTGAGAAAGCTGATGAGCCCAAGGACACCAACATTTAAAAGGAGCCATGGAAAAAGCACTCACAGAGGATGCTGGGAGGTCAGAGAAGTGAGTCAAAACTGAAGAAGCGGTCTTATAGCTGTGTCATTAATATTTTGTATACATTTCTTTGGGGAAATAGTCTGCAGTATATTTCCAGGTGGTACATTCCCCTTTTTTCCAGGGGAACTATGAAAAATAGACATGCTATTTAAAGCCAGCATTTCCTTCTTGGAGATTTTTTTCTTTTGCAAAGCTCCTGCTGTCCTTTTGTACCATGTGACCCCAAATCTCAAGGCCATGGTTGATTTTCTTCACTCTTCTTTCCTCCAACAGTGAGAGAGACCAATAGTTGCACCTTATAGCCACTTGTGAGTTTTTAAGATCCCAGTTGCTAGCCACCAAAGTATGATGTAGAAGATTGTCTTTGGGACATGTTATGCCAATTGATCTTGGTTTCACCCAGGATAATAGCCTGAGTCCCCAAGCCAGCAACTCATTCCCTCAAGGAGTTCGATTATGCCTAAGAAGTTTTCATAACTTTGTCTTCTGTATGCTCTACTACATTCATAGATACATTTGCAGTGACGGGAAATAATCATATACAAATGTCTTGTGTCATATACATATATATGGAGTCCTGGTGTGGCATTCTAGGATAAGCACTGGACCTCAAGGTCATTGTGAACCACAAGATAGGTAGTTCAAATTCACCACCCACTCCTTGGAAACCCTATACAGGGTTGCCATGAGTCAGAACTGACTTGACAGCACTTAACAACAATAACAACAGATGTATGTATATATATATATACAAATAGATGTAGATTCCCACTTTCTCTCCCACACATGTTTGTCCTGTGTGTCTATCCATGCATCTACTCATATACCATCATTATCACAGAATCGTGTAACTCTTGCACTCCTCCCAGTGTCTTTCCCTGCTGCCATCATTTCTTACTGACCTCCCTCTTCTTGTGTATTGCCTTCCCCATCACCCAAGTTAGCATGTGTCTACCTTCTAGACTATAATTTACCCTACCTTTCCCTCCTATTCCTGGGGAATACTATTTCTTTTTTTTTTTTTAAGTTTTGTTGTGACTTATGTTTTAGTTTACATGGGTGAGCATTATCTTTGCATTCATCCTATCGTATTCTGTTTCATTGCAATGATTACAATCCCCTGGATGCATCATCAAACAACCAAATGGTACACCCCACATGCCTGCCCCCCCAGCCACCAGCACACAGCCCCTCTCCATCCCTGAATCCAGAGTCCTCAGCCTCTTTTCTTGTCCACGTCATCATCTCTGCCTTCATCCCTAGTGTCACTGCCTCTACAGACAGGATCTTGCATTTCTCTTTTCTCCCTTGGTGGTTCTAGGGATCTCTGCTCCTGGACTGCAAAATCAGCCACTTCCTTCCTTTTGTTATCAAACATTTATCATTTACTTTTCCAACACTCACTCTGAGACCTGATAGCAATCACTCCCTATTGACCCACAGGAGTCCTTTCCCCCTCACCTTCTATCAACCACATCCAGACAGGTTGGAAACAATTCAGTGGAGGTTCTACATTTCCCTGTATCCTCTGGAGCTAGGTTCCCTATTGAAAGCTTGTAAGCCAGTCACTTCTTGCCTTTGTAGTCCCCCCATTTTGGGAAGCCAATGTCTAAGTTCCCGATCCCTGTTGACCCTGTGTACCAAGGGCGTGGGAATGATCCTCATTGTAGAGATTTGTCTGCTCCTTTGTCATACGACATCCACAAGCACAGGTCAAGTTCATCCACTTGTAGTGGGTTACTATTTTTAAAAATTTTTTTCCTCTTCTTTCTTCCTCTAGTCGTTTTCTGATCATCAGCCATTGATGCCAGGTCAAATGGGTACTATCTGCAAGTGTGGGAGTTCTTGAGTATCTCCCCTCACTTCATATCAGCTGGATACTAAACACTCTGTTCTAGTCCTCTGGGGCCATGTCCCTGCCCCTGGGCCCAGGAGTCCCCAGGTCTCGTCATACTGCTGGTTAACCAGGTCTCAATCCAGGTTAACAGGAGTCTGTTGAATGTGGTTGGACTTAGTTCACAACTTCATTGCTGTTTTTTCCCCCACTTCCCCTTATGGTGACCAAATGTGGTCAGCAACAGGACCATATGCCTGCTAGTGTATTCCATCTGAGTTTCAGTCTTGGAAAGGGGTTTGTCTTGAGGGGACCTGACCACTTGCCTTGATGACTCCCTGGGGAACAACTTGCTTGTTCTTGTAGTAGTCAATTGGACTGCTATTATTGTTTTTTATTTTTCCTGCTGGTCTTTCTTTCAAGAAGTATCGTCTGTTCTTCTAGCTGCTCCAAACTGGTCTGCTTGTCCTTTCAAGTGGAAATGTCCCACCTCAGAAGATTCTGGATGGGGATCAGAATTCCACCTATGGTCTTGTGCAATACAAAGGCTCTTCAGGGAGCCTCCTTCACTGGGCAAGTTCTAGCCCCATTTTAGGTAGTCCAGTCAGTTATAGGCTGAAGACGGACTTACAGGCTTTCTTTTATGCTGTCTAGCTATTCCTCTCTCTCCCCTTCAAGTATCTATTTTACAATAGTAGGCAAGGGAATCTAAGATTCAAAAGATAGCCGAGCATCTTAACATCATTTCCCCACTTTTAGCCATTCAAACCATGCCTCAATCTTTGTATCCATGACCCCAATTGTTCCACGGTTGTGCTTACATCGTTATTTACCTCTGTTCTATTTAGCCCATGTAAATCTGCCTTGCTATTCTCCCATCTGACTTGGTTTTCCTTTACCCTTCCACTTCTAGTGTATGCATACACACACATCCCCCCCCAGCACCCAAACTATCCTGTTTCTATTCCCTACACTGTGCTCCACTATCCTGTACCTATTCCCTACCCTGTGCTCCACCTTCCCCTCCCTCCCCTCACCCTACCCCATACACCCTGGTAACCAACAAAAAAATTTTTAATTTAAAAAATAAAAGATAAAAATGTTTTCCCCCCTTTTAGTGTGGGTGCTTTTTCTTAATCTTTTACGATAATGGCTCTATGTCGTATTTCTCTTTTTGTGACTGACTGATATCACTTAGCATAATATCCTCAAGGTTCATCCATGCTATGTGGTGGCTTGCTGCTTACTTGTTATTCTTCAGGGTAGCATAATATTCCATTGTGTGTATGTACCAAAGTTTGTTTATCCATTCTTCAGTTGATGGGCACTTAGGCTCTCTCCATCTTTTTGCTATTGTAAATAGTGCTGCTATGAACATTGGTGTGCATATATCTAGTCATATTATAGCTCGTATTTCTTGTAGTTAAATACCAAGTAGAGGAATTGCTGGATAATAAGGTATCTCTATTTCCAACCTTCTGTGGAAGCACCATATTGTTTTCCCGAGTGGTTGGACCATTTTGCAATTCCCACCAGCACTGTATGAGGGTCCCAGTCTCTCTATACTCTCCCCAGCATTTGTTATTTCTGGTGTGGGTTTTTTTTTGTTTTTTTTTTTAAGTTTTGCTATTCGTGCTGGGATGAAATGGTATCTCATTGTTGTTCTGATTTATGTCTCTCAAGTGGCTAATGATTACAAGCGTTTCTCCATATGTTTGTTGGCCCCTGAATTCCTTCTTCAATGAGTGTCTGTTATGTCCTTTGCCCATTTTTAAACTGGATTATTTGTCTTTTTCCTGTTGAGGTGTTGAAGCTTTTAAAAAATTTTAGAGATTAATCCCTTATCTGAAAAAACATTGCCAAAATTTTTTGCCAGTCTCTGGATTCTCTTTTTATTCTTTTGGTACGATCTTTTGATCCACGTAAGTGTCTGATTTTTACAAGATTCCAGTCATCTAGCTTGTCTTCTTCTGTTTGTGTGTTTTCAGTTATGTTTGTAGTATATTTATGCCATGTATTGTTGTGTTAAGTGCTATTGAGTCAATTTCGACCCATAGCAACCCTGTATAGGGTTCCCAAGGAGCAGCTGATAAGCTTGAAGCATTGACCTTGCAGTTCAAACGGCTTTCCAGTCTGACGCATTAATTAGCCCACAGTGCCACACCAGGGCTCCATGTCATGTATTAGGTCCCTTAAGTTTGTTCTTATTTTTTCATTAATGATCTTTAAGGTTGTAGGTTTTACATTTAGGTCTTTGATACATCTTGAATTTGTTTTTACATATGGTGTGAGATACTAGTTCTGTGTCGTTTTTCTGCAAATGGATATCCAGTTTTGCCAACACCATTTGTTGAAACTATCTTTTCCCTGTCTAACAATTTAATGCTTCCCCATTTAATGATCAACAGTCCATGTTGTTGTTGTTAAGTACAACACTGTATAGGGTTTCTGAAGAGTGGCTGGTGAGCTTGAACTGCCGACTTTGTCGTTCAAACTGACTTTGCAGTCCAGCACATTAACCCACAGCACCACACCTGTATTTACTTCTGTTCCACTGATTCACTTCTGTTCATTGGTCTATGTGTCTTTGTATCTGGTGACTTACTTTAAACAATTGGATGTTAACAGACGTGATGCAAGGAAAACTTTGATATATACTTGTGTGTTTCAGTTTGTACTTTTTTCATCGCCATGAAGAGAACTGCCCCCAAGTTAATGCCCTGTCAGCCTGGGCAGCACAACACCTGACCTACAGTGCCACCAGGGCTCCTATAGATTGCACTGCTCTTACAGTTACCTAAATTTCGCGGACTCTTCCCTCAGTTCATATGGGACCTGTGTGTGGTGGTGGGTACAGCTTTATGTGTCAAAACTCCTGGTATCCAGTGGCTCTTCTTTGTACACATTAATTTTTGTCCTCTTCAGGGTCCATTATAAAAACACCATTCTTCAAGTGCTAGGCTACCTCTCCACCAACAGTGGTGCTTAATTTTGTAGATTGGCAGGAAACCAGTGCCAACTACTTTCTTTCTACCTTAATCAGCCCAGCTCTCTGGTGCCTTTTATAATCCTCTGCTCTTGGAATTGATGGGCAATATCCTTTGGGGGGGGTCTTTCTTTCCTCAAAGCCTATAACATACTGGAAATTGGCAGTGAAGAAGGCATTGTTAACTAGTAAGAGCAGGTTCGCTGGACTGATGAGGGCAGAAGTCATGCTAATACAGTGATGAAAAAGGAGGGTGAACAGGAGGAGATGATGTTTATATCAACTTGTCTGTCTAAAACTTGTCTCTAGACTTTCTGTCTCCACTGCCTGGGCTCTTTTCACTTCATTCTGCTTCTCACAACTAAAACGATAGAGTGTTCTACATTTTACAAATTCATGCAAATAATCTCATTTAACTTTTACTTCCTCCAAGGGATAGTTAAGTAAGAAGACCACCATCAGACACTGAAAGGCAATTAACATAAATTATTTTATCTAATCATAATAAATCTTGACGTGTCATATTATAAAATGTTATAATCTCTCCATTTTTCATTTGAGAATGAGAGAGATTAAGTGACATGCCCAGGGTCACCCAGCTGGAAGAACTGAACCAGGACTCAAGTCTCCTAGATCCTAATTAGTGTTATTGCTCTGCAAACCAGTGTTTCCTTCACAGCAATGTGTACATTTCCCTATAGCACACAACTTAGCCCAACTGGGGGGGAACTCCTTTTAGTCATAGAGGACAATTCTCTTACTTCAGACAAGACACTAAAATGACAGAAGAGCGAGGATTATAAACCAAACCTTGTGATTTAAATCAAGTCTATGTTCCAGGACACCAGGCTGTTTCAGCTCTTCCAAAAAAACAAAACCATTGCCATTGAGTCGATTTAGACTCTTAGAAACCCTCAGCTCTTGGACGGGACTAATATTCTTCTGCAAGATGAATTGGCAAAGTGGCAACATCAATGGGCTCAAGCGTGGCAACAATTGTGAGGTTGGCCCAGGACTGGGCAGTGTTTCATTCTGTTGTACATAGGGTCGATGTGAGTCAGTATTGACTTGATGGCACCTAACAACAACAAGGAAAGAAGACAAGAGCATTTATTTTACAAGGCTAACTACCCTGTAAGAGAAACACAAACAGAACACTGTTTGTGATTATTCATTGCCTCCAAAATTACAGAGCAATTACACACTCAGGATAGCCCTCAAAACTTCCATTAATCCAGAAGACCACCAAGTTCTGTACTTACCACTTCTCTTTGAAGCCTCAGAGTTATCAAGCTGGTTCACTTGAAAAGAGAACAGGATAGCCTGAGAGCCAGCTTCCAAGCCCAACTGTTAGCTCTGCCTCCTGCTCACATTCAGGCCAACAGCAGCCCTTCTCTGAAAGCTGCAACTGCACTCTGTGAGCACCACTTGCTCTCAGCCCTTTTGGCTCCATATTTTTTCTGTTCTGAGGTGCCAGCAGGCTGAGAGCCAGAAGATCTCATTAAAGAATATAAAACATATGCCCCACTGTGCCTTTGTTGCTGTCAGGAAGACTAAAGAATTAACCATCAATGAATTTCTGGAACTGAATAGGGCTAGTAGCTGAATCAAGATAGCAAGAGAAAACTCCAAATTAAAATAAAATGACAAAATCTAAATTTGAAGAGCGTATAAAGTTTCAAGTTGTTGCTCACAACTGACTGCCTTGGCATCACCTTTCTCTCCCTTATTCTTATCTCAAAGTATGAAATGTTATTTCTGAGACATATCTTCCAAATATTAGCAATATCTTTGTGGTACTAGTTGATTCTATTAAAATTAAAATGTTGTTGTTGTAAATGCTGTTGAGTTGGTTCCAACTCATAGCTACCCTGAATAGGGTTTCCAAGGAGCAGCTGGTGGGTTTGAACTGTTGACTTGGTGGTTTGTAGTCCACTGCTGATCTTACAGTGCCATACCAGGAGTCCAAAATTAAAATAGAATTTAGGAAATTTTAAGTTAGGACTCTTCAATTGTGTTTTGTTTTTCTTAAATATGTTGCCAAAGACATCTGGACAGCTGAGCATTCACCTCTGGTGAATTTCTCCTTTGTGAATGTCAGGGACACGATAATATGCCCCTCTGATCATCTTTGACGAGGGATTGTTGTCCAGATACTGAGAGCATTGTTGGCAGACAGCCTTCAGTAATCAACCTTAGGTCATAGTCTTTCAGAGCTGGCCATGTCCAGTGACTATTAGTCAATAAAGGCAAGAAATAAAAAAAAGTCTGGCCACCTCAGCCTAACTGGGAACAACTCTAAAGGGACATTCTCACCTCAGAACTTCTTCTGAGGGTAGCTAAGGCTGCTGTTGTGCATCATGGTTTGGATTTCCTCTCTGCCAATTATGCTTTCTTTCCTTTCCCTCAGCGGGAGTTGGTCCCAAGGGTACTTTCTGATAAATATCCTGGACACTAAATTCCTCTCAGAATTCTTCCTGGAGAATACAATCTAAAATATAAACTATTTCAATTTTGTTATAGTTTCTTAATGAGCTGATCTTCAGCCTTACCAGAAACTGAGCAAAAGAACCAGATGACAAAAAAAAAAAAAAAAAAAAAAAAAAAAAAAAAAA
>NW_006408546.1:13511594-13514603 GCF_000296735.1 Chrysochloris asiatica | reverse complement strand
ACGTAGGCACAGGACGCTACAGTGTTTCGTTTTGTTGTGCATAATGTTACTATGAGTCAGTACCAACCTGATGGCACCATACAGCACAAAGTTGATTTTTTTCATTGGTGTACAGCTCTATGAATTTCAACACATGTATAGATTTGTGGGAGTCCTGATGTGGCGCTGTGAGCTAATGCGTCAGACTGCAAGGTCGACTGAACTGCAAGGTCGGTGGTTCAAGCTCACCAGTTGCTCCTTTGAAACCCTATACAAGGTCCCTATGGGTTGGAATCAACTCAACAGTACTTAACAACAACAACAACATAGATTTGTGAGGCGTCTTGATTTGCCACTGTAGGATAAGCACTGGGTTGCTAAATGAAATGTTGGCAATTCAAACCTACCAGCTTCTCCTTGGAAACCCTAAACAGGGTCACTATGAATTGGAACTGACTCTATGGTACTTAACAACTACAAGGTAGATTTGCGAACTGCCATCACAATTAGGATACAGAATAATTATATCACCCCAAACATCTCCCTTATTCTAGCCTCTATAGTCATACCCCTTAGTCATCCCTAATCATTAACAACCACTGTTCTGTTTCCCACAGTATAGTTATGCCTTTTTGAGAATGTCACAAATACAATCATCCTGTATGTAAATGTTTGAGCCTGGCTTCTTTCCCTCAACATAATGCCTTTGAGATTCATCCAAGTTGTTGCATGTATCAGTAGTTCATTCCTTTTTATTGCCAATGGTGTTCCATTGTATGAATACTGTAAGACAGTTTATCTATTCACCCATTGAGGGACATTTGAAGATTTTCCCCTCCATTTATGGGCAATTTTTATTTCTGTAGAACATTGTTTATCCATCTTTCTTTTATTACTGATCCCTTAAGAATTTTTCTTCACTGCTTTTTTCCTAACCAGCACAGAGGAGAATAGAATTACCTACTTTCCTACTTATCATCTTTCACGTCTAATCATTGGCACTGGAGTCCTGGTGCGGTGCTATGGGTTAATGCACTGGACTGCAAAATTGCTTTGAACTACAGGGTCAGTGGTTCTTGTTCACCAGCTGCTCCTCAGAAACCCTATACGGGGTCCCTATGGGTTGAAACCAAATCGATGGCACTTAACAACAACAATCATTAACACTATAAGACAAGCACTAGACTACTAACAGCTGGCCACTCTTTGGAAACCCTATACAGGGTAGCTATGAGTTGGAGTTGACTCAACAGTACTTAACAACAAACAACATCAATAATTAGCTAAATATTCCACAGATTAACTTCTGGATCTACACATTTCAAATCATCTTTCCATTATCGCTACCCTTCCACTGCCAGGTTTTGTAAACAACTTCATACTATGATTCATTCCCAATCCCATACCTTCATGTCATGATGCCATATGAGTGGGAATAGTGGGCAATAATTTTCCTGGAAGTCATTTCTAATCCAGGACAGCAAGTAATAATTTACTATATATGGAACTGAGTAGTACATAAATACACTTCATTAAATCCAAACTAAATGTATCCTCAACTCAACTTCTCTTTAACCAGATCCCCAAATTGTCTGTGGCCACTGCAACACTGTACAACTCAAGAAGTGTGACATAGGCACTGGGCCTGGGGATTCAGGACAATAGGGGACACCGAGGTCAATTGGCATAACTTAGTCTACAAAGACAATGTTCTGTATCCTACTTTGATTAATAGCAATGAAGGTCTTAGAAACGGTCTTAAAATCTTGTGAGCGGCCATTTAAGGTGCAACTATTGCTCTCCCTGTCTGGATAGGAAAAAAGTGATAAAAACTGAAGACAAATAGGAATGGTTAGTTCACACAAACATTAGTCTCCATGGCCCTGAAAGCAGAGAGAACTAAATGGATGCCTGACTACTAGTACCTACTGCTCTGGAAGGGATTACATTAGAAGGTCTTGGATAGGGTGTAAGAAAAATGTAGAACAAATCTTAGCATCATAAAAGAGACTAGGATTACTAAATAGAGACTGGTGGAACCCCCAAGACTATGTCTCTTAGTCACCCTTCATTTCTGAAAATGAACTCACTCCCATGAGTTTAAACAATGGACATATTTATAAATGGAACAATAACACTAGTTAGATAAACACAACTTAAAATAACCAACTATTTGAGATCAAAAGGGCAGCATTTACCTAAGGACAAAGTTCAGAAAGGTTAGGAAAGAAGTAATAATGGAAACAGGAAATGGGATAAGTGATGTTTCATTGTGGGAATTGCAGCCAATGAGATGGAAGAAAATGTGTATGAATTGTTGAATAGAAAATTGAACACTGTAAACCTTCACCAAATTAAAAAAAAAGTTCTTTTTTGGGGGGGGGCTGTAGAATTATTTTAATCAACTTTTAGAAAAGACAAATATATAATTTTTTGACATAATCTCCTTGCTTTTCAATACACTTTGTCCATCTATCAATAAACTTTTGCATTCCCTTATTTTAAAATGTTTGGGCTGAGCTGTGAGGCACAAATGCACCACTATCTTCACTTCTTCACCACAGGTGAAGCATCTTCCTCAAAGGGCTGCTTTCAGGGGAACAAACAGATGAAACTCCAATGGAACAAGATCAGCACAATAAGGAGGATGCTTTAACGCTTAAAAGAATGTTTTTGTTTTGTTTTGTTTTTTAGTTTTTATTGTGAATTGAGTGATAGTTTACATGGGGGAACATCAGTTTTACATTCATTGTTTCATTGCAATGATTATAATCTCCGTACATTATCATACAATAGTATTTGATTCTATTCCCTCTGGTTTTTTGTTTTTGTTTTTTTTCTTAAATGTTTTATTGTGAATTATGTGATAGTTTACATGGGATAACATTAGTTTTACATTCATTCTATCATATATCTTCTCATTGCCATGGTTACCATCCCCTCCATGCAATCCTTCCCCCATACCCTCCAGGTCTTCAGCACACAGTCGCTCTCCCTCTCTGGATCTAAAGTCTCCAGCTGCTCCATCGC
>NW_006408546.1:13493756-13508729 GCF_000296735.1 Chrysochloris asiatica | reverse complement strand
AAAGTTTGTAATTGTTTTTTCCATCTCTTTGAAGAATGTCGTTGGTATTTGGATTTGGATTGCATTATATGTGTAAATTGCTTTAGGCAGTATTGACATTTTCACAATGTTAAGTCTTCCTATCCAGGAGCATGGTACGTTCTTCCATTTTTGTAAGTCTCTTTTGGTTTCTTGTAGTAGTGTTTGTAGTTTTCTTTGTATAAGTCCTTTGTTTCTCTGGTTACATTTATTTCTAGATATTTCATCCTTTAGGTGGCTATTGTCAGTGGTATTGCTTTCCTAATGTCCTTTTCAATGCTGTCATTTTTGGTATTCCCTCTGGGTTTTTGTGTGTTTTTTTGGTGGGGGGAGTGTACACAAAAACACTTAGGAATGTGTAATAATTTAAATAACTGAAGGGCACATTCTGCAAGCCTGCCTCCTGGCCACCAGTGCCTGGATGCCAGCACACAGTCTTTCTCTTTCCATGAGGCTAGAGTTCTCAGCTGCTCCCTCTTTCCATGCCCTCATCTCTGTCTTCATGTCCTGTGTTGCTTCTTCTCTGGATAGGGTCCCACATTCTGCTCCTATTCTTCTCCATTGATGGTTCTAGGGTCCTCTGTTCCCAGCCTGCAAGATTAACTACTCCCCACTTTTTGTTACAAAACATCTACCTTTACAGTGTGACAGTTGCAATTAGTCATGGTAACAATTACTATTGAATCATAAAAATCTTATATCCATCTTTTTTCACTAGATCCATTTAAACAAGATGAATATTATTCAGTGGAAATTCTGCCTTCCCCCACACCCTCTGAAACTAAACTTCCTCTTGAAAACTTGTAAGCCAGTCACTTTGTGCCTTTATAGGCACACACACACACACACACATACACACACACCATTTTAGACAGCCAGTGTCTAAATTGCCCATCCCTATCAACCCTGTATACAGAGGGGCTAGGTATGATCCTTCATGTGAAGACTCTTTTGCGCTCAGTTGGTATTTTGAGCTACTACATCCATAAATATAGGTCAAGTTCATCAAATTATAGTAATTTACACTTGTTTCCTTTATCAAATTTCTTTATCTTCCTCTAGTAGAGTTCTGATCATGAAGCCATCGAAGCTGGTAAATGTTTTGTTTTGTTTTTTTAAGTGTGACATAGGATAACTTAAAGTGGAAGAGACAGCAGTATCTTACTTTTGCAAGATTTACAAACATATATGACTATAAGAACATACTTCTAGGACCCTACCTAGAGTTCTGCAAGGGGCCTGTGCATGTCAGGGTCCTTGAAATTAAGCATTAATGGTTTTACTATAAGTCTGTCTTTGTCATTGTGAGAGTCTCATCCCTGATGCCAATCAAGAAATCACCATGTGGTCCTTTGACCAGGCTGCTCCTATTACCTACCTCATTTGCTGGTCTTTTACCTTCCAAATCAGTGCAAAATTCCACCGTAACAGTAATTAAAAATCAGTGAATAAGATTTTCTGTACTGTTTCTGCCTATGGTGGTCGTGTGCCATGGAGTCAGTTCCAAGTCATGGCGACCCTGCATAGGGTTTCTAAGGCTGTAAATCTTCATGGGAGCAGAAAGTCTCATCTTTCTTTCATGGAACAGCTGGTAGTTTCAAACTACTGACCTTGAGTTTAGTAGCCCCACTCGTAACCACTATGCTACCAGAGCTCCTTCTGTTTCTGCCCATAAGCTTCTTCTAGTTAGGTTTTTCATGGCCTTCTGTCTGAGTGTCTCTAGTTTTCATTCTGATTACCCTTCACTATCCTCACAACAGGAAATGCCATCCTTGCTCACAATCTGAGACATTTGAAAGGGCCCTGAGAGAGGAAGAGCCATGAAGAAAGCAGAGTCTAAATGATCGAAGATGGGAACCATGACCAGGAACATAGAAGTTTAAGGCAGGAGGAAGAGCCGACTGGGTTTTAAAAATAGGATATCTTTTTATTTACTTCATTTTTATATTAAATGCATTTCCTGTAAAATATAAAAATAATGCATACAAATTTAACAATGAATTAATCTCCCCTTCTCCAAAGCCCTAATCCTGTACCCTAGAATTAATCAGTAACTGTGGTTAATGATTTTCTTTATGAATATATTTGAAAGATTGGTTTTAAGGGAGAGATGATGACTCTGGCAGATTAAGTTAAGGATAATGATGATACATCTTCATGGCAATATTCCAAGAAACAGCTGGATATTTTAAATAGGCAGTTGGAAAAATGGGAAGTAACAAGGTAGATCTGAGACTTTTCCCCCCTACACTGTTAATGATGTGAGAGTGGAGGAACTATAAGTGAGAGAAAAGGGAGGTAGAAAAAAGCAGAACAGAGTTCTCAACCCCCAAGCAACATGCACATTTAGGAGGTGGCCAAGGAAAGTACAACCATTGAAGGAGACAAAAGTAATGGTCAGTGAAGTAAGAAAAATTTGAAAATGCGTATGTTCTTTTTTGTTGTTGTTAAGTGCTGTCGACAACTGACTCATAGTAGTGATATATAAATTCCCTGTGAAAATACCTAGAAGAATAGCTGACAGCTAATAGTTCCACAGACAAAAATTTATAGGAATTGGTGCTATAAATTGTGCTATATCCTACTGCAAGAGGCTCTTATTTTGTGTTTCTAGATGCTGGACATTTGGCCTTTCATACACCTGGACTTGTGATGACTACACACTTTCCCCATGCCTCAGCTTTCTTTTCTGTTCTGCTCTCTCGCCATTGTGAAAACTTTTCTCCTGTCCCACTGTAATAAGCAGGGGCCTAGGATGGCTCTCAGTGATCATCAACTCCTGGTTCATACTCTTGTGTAATTTTCTTTTTAAATTATATTGTTAAGTGCCATTGAGTTGGTTCCAACTCATAGCGACCTTATGTAGGGTTTTCAAGGAGCAGCTGGTAGGTTTTGAACTGCCAACCTTGTGATTCATAGTCCAGTGCTGATCCTAGAATACCACACCAGGAGTCCTTGAGTATAGGTCAAAGCAAATGTTTTGATTCTGACCAAAAGGGTATGGCAGAGGTGAAGAGAGGTCACTTCTGTGGTTAAGTTATAAAAAAATCATAATTTTTGACATGCTAGATTCTGGGTGTGTGGCACTGGAGAATTAGCAGTGGACTGAAAACCACAAGATCAGCAGTTCAAACCCACCAGCTGCTCCTTGGAATCCCTATACAGGGTTGTGATGAGTTGGAACCAACTCAACTGGCACTTAACAATAACAAGTAACCATATAACCAGTCATTGTCAAATCAATTGTGACTCATGGTGGTCCTATTAGTATCAGAATAGAACTGTGCTCCATAGAGTTTTCAATGAATGATTTTTCAGAAGCATGTCACCATGCTTTCTTTTAAGGTGCTTCTGATTGGACTTAAACCGCCATTTCAGTTAGCAGCTGATCACATTAGCTATTTATACCACCCAAGGGTTCATGAGAGAGGTCCATGAGGGAAGGAACTGATGGTGGTTTCTGGCCAACTGTCAGTAAGAAACTAAAGGCCACTGACAACAACCATTGAGGGAATGTGAAAATGGATCCTCTCCCAGCTGAGCCTTCAGATGAGACCACAGACCCTGATCCAACACCTCCATTCCAACTGTGTGACAGATTGTAAAACAAAGGACCCGGTTCAGCCCTGTCCAGCTTCTTAACTCACAGAAAGCATAATTTGATAAATGTGTGTTATTTTAAGCTACCAAATTTTGGAATATTTGTTATACAGCAGTACATTACTAAGATACCTTCTAAACTCCTGGTCCTGGTTGTCTCAGATATATTCCAGGTCTCCAGTGTCAATCACAAGGGTACAGAGAAGTTAATCTATGAGAGTGATTCTGAAGCCTGAACCACAGCAGTGGCAAAGAGAATAGAAAGAAGCAGTTTATAGGAGGAAGGGGCAACTGGACATAATAATCAACTGGATAGCAGGGAGTTAAAGAGAGTAGTCATTTGGGCCCTAGGTAGAGAGTGGGGCTGTTCATAAAAGAATGATACACAAGGGACAAGGCAGAGCTAGAAAGATTGTTTTGCACATTATAGCCCTATCCTCTGGGAACAGGGGGAATCTAAAGGATAACCACTGGACTGAAAACAATAAGGTCAGTGGCTCAAGCCTCTAGACATTCCATGGGAAAGATGAGGCTTTCTGCTCCCACAAAGATTTACGATCTCAGAAACTTTATATAGGGTCACTAAGTGAGAAGCAACTCAGTAACACTTTAAACAACAACTCTGTCCTCATGCTAAAAAATATAAAGTTTAGTTTCAGGTTCCCTGGTCTGTTTAAAATTACATTTAATTCTCTCCATCAACATATGTTGTTACATGCTGTCGAGTTGATTTTGACTCATAGCCACTTTATGCACAACAAAACAAAACACTTCCTGGTCCTGCACTATCCTCACAATCATCATTATGCTCATCCCATTGTTGTTGCCACTGTGTCAATCCATCTCATTGAGGGTCTTCCTCTTTGTTGCTGACACTCTAATATACCTATCATGATGTCATATGCCAGGGACTACTCCCTCCTGATAACATGTCTGAAGTTTGAAAGATGAAATCTTGCCATTTTGACTTTTTTTTTTCTTTTCTTGATAAATATGTGTTTATTTATTTGTTGGTTGGTTTTAGCTCCTAAAAATCCCAAAGAACAAGTTAATATAGTAGCATCCTGACTTTTAAGAAGCATTCTGGTTGTACTTCTTCCAAAACAGATTTGTTTGTTCTTCTGGCAGTTCATAGTATTTTTATTCTTCTTCTACAACACTGTAACACAAATACATCAATTCTTCTATGATCTTTCTTATTCATTGTCCAACTTTCACATGCATATGAGGATATTGAAAATACAGCCTCAGAAACCCTATATAGGGTCGCTATGAGTCGGAATCAACTCCATAGCACAGCACCACCACCACTTGTATTGGTGGTGGCGGTGGTTACGTGTCTTGAAGTCAGTTTCAACTCATAGCAACCTGCATAGGTTTCTGAGGCTGTAAATCTCTAGAGGAGCAGAAAGCCTCATCTTTCTCCCACAGAACAGCTGGTAGTTTCAAACTGCTGACCTTGAGGTTAGCAGCCCAACTCGTAACCCCTACACTACCAAAGCTCCTTACACTGAGCTCTGGGGTACCAGTCTCCTGTGCTGGATAGTGGATCCAAGCAAAATGAAGTCTTTGAAAACGTCAAACTTTTCTCCATGTATTATTATTTATTGATCCAGTGGTGAGGATAGGTTTTTTTTTTTCTTTACACTGAGGTACGTTCCATACTGAAGGCTGTGCTCTTTAATCTTCATCAAAGAGTATTTTAAGTTTTCTTCACTTTCAGCAAGCAAGGTTCTATCATCTACATATCATAAATTGTTAATGAGTCTTCCTCCAATCTTGATGTTATATTCTCCTTCATAAAATCCAGCTTCTTGGATTACTTGCTCCTTATACAGATTGAATGTTGTTAAGTGCCATCGAGTTAGTTCCAACTCATAGCCACCCTGTATAGGGTTTCCAAGGAGCAGCTGGTGAGTTTGAACTACAGACATTGTGGTTCAAACTAACCTTGTGGTCCAAGGCTTTATCCTACAGTGCCAGATAAGTATAGTGAAAAAATACAACCCTGGTGCACACCTTTCCTGATTTTAAACCATGAAATGTCCCTGTGTTCTGTTTAAATGATTGCTTTTTAGTCTATGTACAGGTCCCTCGATGGCACTTAACAACAACAACAACAGGTTCCTCATGAGCACAATTAAGTGTTTTGGAATATTCATTCTCCACAGTGTTGTCCATAACTTATCAATGATTAATTTGCTCCATCATACAAATCTTTATACAACCAGTAAAAATAAATGGGACAACAGCATTATATAAGGGATAAGATCTCATAGTATAGCCCAAGGATTCCTTCAGGTACATCTAGAAAACAACAAGGTTTTAATTTCTGCTTTATTTAATTGTCAGTGCTAATGACTGCTGTTGTTGTTAAGTGCCGTTGACACAATATTGTTAAGTGTCAGTTCTGACTCATATAGGGGTTCTGAGGCTGTAAAACTTTGCAGTAGAAAGCCTCATTTTTCTCTTGTGGAGAAGCTGGGGAACTTAAAGCACAGACCTTGTGATTTGCAGGCCAGTGCTTACCTACAGAGCCACCATACTCCCTGCTAAAGCCTGTTGTTGTTGTTGTTAAGTGCTGTCGAGTCCATTCCAACCCATAGCGACCCTGTATAGGGTTTCCCAGGAGTAGCTGGTGAGCTTGAACCACCAATCGTGCAGTTAAAATGGCTTTGCAATGTAGCGCCTTAACCCACAGTGCCACACTAGGACTCCTCCTAAAGCCTAGGAAGACATTAACTAATTCATGCATAATTTTGGTCACTGTAGTTCTGAAATGGAAGGGAAACCAAGTGAAATAAGATGGTGGTTCTCATCAATGTGGAAGAAAGTGGCAAGGGAGAAACACAAAAGTAGAAAGAAAGAGTGACCACAAAGCTTAATTCTCATATTTATTTGGGTTCTTGACTGGTGATCTCAGATCAACAAACTCAGGTTGTTCTACTTGAGTTGGAGAGATAGTACTAGGAAGCTGAATTGGGCAAAGAGTGGTCAATAATTGCTAATAGGCTATGTTAGCTTGGAAAGAAACCAATATAGAAGCTTTATAGACCAGGCAAATGTTTAGTTTCCTTAATGTATAAAAATTTTTAAAATCACTAGGAAATAAATTAGCAATCCAATATAAAGGTGGTAAAAGGACATGAACAAGTAATGAACAGAAAAATAGAAGTCTTTAACAAGAAATACAAAATAAAAAATTTTAAATGAGATACATTGTCATCTATCAGATTAACAAAGATAAAAAATTTTGGAAACATACCGGTTTGAGGATGATGTGGTGAGGTGGGGAGGTAGTGACATACATTACTGAAAAATTGTAAATCAGTACAACTTCTGCAGAAATTTATTTGTAACATATATCCAAAGTACTCCACCACTTGTCTATCAGTGTGTCTCACCAGACTTTGGAAGCTGTGATACTGGAAGCTGTTCCACTGGTATTTAAAATCCCAGCAAGGTCATCAAGTTAGACAGGTTTTAGTGGAGCTTCCAGACTAAGACAGACTAGGAAAAAGGAGTGTTGAATCACTTCTGAATGGCTAGCTACTGAAACCTTATGGGTCGCAGTGGAACACTGTCACATACAGTACCAGAAGACGAGTTCCTTTGGTTAGAAAGCACTCAAAATACAAATGGGGAAGAGCTGCTTCCTCAAAGTAGAGTTGACCTTATTGATGTGAATAGAGCAAAGCTTTTGCGATCTTCATTTGCTGATGTTACACATCTAATGTGAGAAGAAACAGCTGCAAACATCCATTAATAATTGGAACATAGTTAATGAATAATGTAATGAATCTAGGAAAACTGAAAGTTGTCAAAAATAGAATGGAGTGCGTAAAGATCAATATTCTAGTCATTACACCTGTCATGCAAGTCCTGCAGCTGTGCCTCCCCAGAGAATGTCAGATATTCACCTGCGCCAAGCTCGCCTGCACTCCTGCTCTGATCCAAGCTGGATCCAGAGTTACATACAGACCAGTTTCTGCTTCAATGTTATTGCTACCAGAAACTAGGCCTGGAGAGGGCACAGCAGTGCTTAATGGGGCCCAGAGTGGTGTGCCTCTTCTAATCTAAATGGAGTTTCAAAACAGTGCAATCAGCAGAGACATTGATATTGCTGCCAAATTTATTGGTGAAGGCACTCTAACAGTGCGAGTGGCTGATTCTGGTGCTGGTATTAGAACAGTCTTTGGCAGCCTCATCATTGTCTATGCCAGAAACTCCTCACTGAAGCAGCAGCTGTTCTCATATGCTATCCTGATATTTAAGGAGCTGTGGTAGCGTAGTGGTTACGAATTGGGCTGTGAACCGTAAGGTCAGCAGTTCGAAACTACCAGCGGTTCCGCGGAAGAAAGAAGAGGCGTTCTGCTCCCATAAAGATTTACAGCCTTGGAAACCCTGTGCAGGGTCGCTCGGAACCGACTCCACGACACTTAACACCAACAACAACATCCTGATATTTGCCTTATCTGAAGCTATGGGTCTTTTTTGTTTGTTGGTTGCTATCTTGATTTTGTTTGCCATGTTCCAAAAATTACTGCTGAAGATGTTGGCATTGTATTAATTACAGAATGAATATAACTCTGTGTATCTTACTGTGACTCTGAAAACTGCAGTGCTGGTGTCATGGAAATGCACATGATTTCCAAAGTCATTTCAATAAAGATGAAAACTTATATATAAGGTTGGCAGTTCAAGCTCACCAGCTGCTCCTCAGAAACCATATACAGGGTCACTATGGGTCAGAACCGACTCAACGGCACTTAACAACAACATACATATTCTAGGTTTTAGTGACATTTAGAATCAGACTGGACATTTAGAATCAGGTACTGGACATTTAGAATCAGATGATCATATGGTTTACTATTCTGGAAACAACAAATTGAAGAGAAATGGTATCATTCTCCATTCACCATCAAAAAGAGCATTTCAAGATCTATCTTGAAGTACAGCATTCTCTGTAATAAGATAATATCCTTACAAGGAAGACCAGTTAATACCATTGCTATTCAAATTTGCATACCAACCACTAAAGCCAGTGATTTTGAAGAATTCTACCAACTCTTCAGTCTGAAATTGATAAACATGAAATCAAGATGCATTGATAATTACTGGTGATTGGAATACAAAAGTTGAAAACAAAGAGGAAGGTAGTTGGAAAATATGGCCTTGGTGATAAAAATAATGCTGGAGATTACATGATAGAATTTTTAAGACCAGTGACTAATTTGTTGCAAATACATTTTTTCAACAATATAAATGTTTACTATCTAGATGGAATTACACAGGAAGCAAAATGACTGCATGTGTGGGAAAAGACCATGGAGAAACTCAATATCATCAGTCAGCCAAGGGCTGACTGTGGAACACATGTAAGTTCAGGCTGATGTTGAAGAAAATTAAAACAAGTATACAAGAGCCAAAATAAGTAAGACCTTGAGTATAACCCACAAGAACTTAGACACTATCTGAAATACAGATTTGATGCATTAGACACCAATGACTAAAGAACAGAAAAGTTGTGTGATGATATCAATAACATCATACACAAAGAAAGCAATAGGTCGCTAAAAAGACATGAAAGAAAGAAAAGACCAAAATGGATGTCTGAAAAGATTCTGAAACTTGCTCTTGAGCATAGAGAAGCTAAAGCAACTCAAAGAAATGAGGAAGCAAAAGAACTAAATAGAAAATTTCAAATGGCAACTCAAGAAGACAAACTCACGTATTAAAATGAAATGTGTAAATACTTGGATCTAGAAAACCAAAAGGGAAGAATAAGCCCAACATTGCTCAGGTTGAAATAATCTTGTTGCTGAAAGTGAAGAGGACTTAAAATATTTGTGGATGAAGATCAAAGACTACAGCTTTCAGTTTGGATTGCACCTCAATGTAAAGAAATAAAAAATCCTCACAATTGGACCAATAAATAGAGTCATGATAAATGTTAGACTTCACTATATTGGGATCCACAGTCAGTGTTCATGGAAGCAGTGGTCAAGAAATCAAATAAAAAAAAAGAAAGAAAGAAATCAAATGATTCATTGAATTAGGTAAATCTGTTGCAAAAGTCATCTTGAAAATGATAAAGAGCAAGAGTTCACTTTGAGGACTAAGGTCCACCTGACCCAAGCCATGGTATTTTCAATCGCCTCAAACACATGTGAAAGTTGGACACTGAATAAGGAAGACTGGAGAAGTATTGATGCTTTTGAATTATGGTGTTGTCAAAGAATATTGAAAGTACCATGAACTGCCAGAAGAGCAAACAAATCTGTTTTGGAAGAAGTATAGCCAGCATGCATCTTAGAAGCAAGGATAGTGAGACTTTGTCTCTTGTACTTTGGACATGTCAAGGAAAGACCCGGGCCTGGAGAAGGACATCATACTTGGTAAAATGGAGGGTCAGTGAAGAAAAGAAAGACACCAATTAGATGGAATGACACAGTGGTAGCAATAATGAGCTCAAACATAACAATTGTGAGGATGGCACAAGTCTGGGTAGTGATTCTGTTGTGCATAGGGTCAGTATGAATCAAAGCCGACTTCACAGCATCTAACAACAACAAAATCAAATGATCAATGACTTTTTCCTTGACCTAGTACTTTACTTCCCAGG
This sequence comes from Chrysochloris asiatica, assembly GCF_000296735.1. Classification (NCBI taxonomy): domain Eukaryota; kingdom Metazoa; phylum Chordata; class Mammalia; order Afrosoricida; family Chrysochloridae; genus Chrysochloris; species Chrysochloris asiatica. Next base: position 13,498,483 of record NW_006408546.1, on the reverse strand, counting down.
AGTTTATCCTACAAATATGCTCCCATTTGTGTGAAATGACTATATGAAATTACAATTCACTGCAGCATTGTTTGTAATAATAAAAAAAAAGAGGTTGAAACCAAATGTTCACTAATAGGTGATTGGTTAAATTTATTGTGCTACATTCTACAATGGAATACTCTGCAGCCATTAAAAATAACGACATACTTCTTCATGAACTAATGTGCAAAATTGGTTCTCCACACCTATTCTACCTATCTTCTCAAGTATAAATGGCATATGTTGTTCTGTGCTTGAATTCTCACCTTGGCAATATATATGGTTAACAGTAATGCATTGATAAATATTTAATAACTGTCACTAGGGTGACAGAGGGAGAAGCACTGTTTTATAGCATATGCTAGTATCCATGTTGTAAATAAAGGACACTGGTAGTGTAGTGGTTACGAATCGGGCTGCGAACCTTAAGGTCAGCGGTTCGAAACTGCCAGCTTCTCCACGGGAGAAAGATGAGGCTTTCTACTCCCTTAAAGATTTCCACCCTTGGAAGCCCTATACAGGGTCACTATGGGTCGGAACCGACTCGATGGCACTTAACAACAACAACAACAACAACAATGTTGTAAATAATCTGATTTCAATTACCAACCTGATCTCACAGAACACAGAATTGTAAGGAGATCTGTACAATTGGTTCTTATAAGCTGGTGAAAGTTTTATTTAACATTAAAAAATGCCTTGCTGAACCTGACCAACTCTTAAAATTTAGATTCTTTCATCCCTCATACATTTACTGATGGCTACAATGTACGCCTGTTGCTGTTTACCTACTAAAACTCAACATCTTTGCTTAAGAGAGCTACTACCCACTTCTTTCCAGGAACTATTCCATCCTCTTCTTAGTTTTCCTGAGTAGGACTAACAATGACAGGGTGCTTCACCCCCTTGACAATTAGGATAATTTCAAGCCTCAAGTTTGGCCATTCAGATTCTTTCTCATGAGTACTTGAATATTAAAGTAGAAGGATTTGGGATCAAATAATCATGTAATGATAGCTCAAGAGGTATTCTTCTCCAAGACACTCAGACAACCTTGGCTCCTGCCCTTTGTGAAAGTTGGCTATTCCTAAATTCTTTCCATTTAGTGAGCATGTAAAACATCTTTTCTATGCACAAGTAAACTTTCACTTTTTTTTTTTTTAATTAAAACAAAATGGTATTAAATTCTGGCTAGATATGAAGTCTTGACCTTGTGAGGTCAGCTTTAGTTATAAAAGAGACTAGCAAGTATCAACAAAAAGCTGTTGCCACACTGCAACTTTTCCTCTATAATTAGGTACATTAAAAGTAATTTTTAAAGGAGATTCTTTTCTCTCTTGGATTCAGTGTGATTTCATGCCATGTCTTTGTTCATCCTGAAAACATTTCACATTTCACACTTGGAGAAAAACACTGTGCTTGATAATACACATTCCCCACAAAAAGTGTTCAGACTAACAAACCACCATTTTGGTAGAGCTCCCTTTCGTCCCTTCTTCCTACCTGTAAGTTATAGACAAGGGATCCCTTTGAATGCTGAAGAAAGGGTACAATTAGCTGGCTCAAATTAAGCCAATTAAGCACTGATCAAGATCAATCTAGATTTCATGAGGCATGCCACAGGCAATGCATACATTTCTTATGGAATGACTATGAATTTTTATTAAAAAGTTAATATATGCTATGTTAAGGAGCTCTGGTAGCGTAGTGGTTACGAATCGGGCTGCGAACCTTAAGGTCAGCGGTTCGAAACTATCAGCTGCTCCACGGGAGAAAGATGAGGCTATCTATTCCCGTAAGGATTTACATCCTCAGAAACCCTGTACAGGGTCGCTATGGGTTGGAACCGACTCGACAGCACTTAACAACAACAACAACAACATATTAAAATATTACAGTCTTCAGTATGGATTGCACCGCAATGTGAAGAAAATGAAAATCCTCACAACTGGACCAATAAATAGCAGAAAAATATTGAAGTTGTCAAAGATTTTATTTTGCTTGGATCCATAATCAACTCATGGAAGCAGCAGTAAGAAATCAAATCTGCTGCAAAAGACCTCTTTAAAAAGTTAAAGAGCAAAGATGTGGCTTCGAGAACTAAGGTGCACCTGACTCAAGCCACTGTGTCAGTCCATCTCAATAGCCTCAGATGATGGAAAAGTTATACCAATTGCCTGTTCTAATTAATTGTTTTCAGAAGTATGAAAGACATTTCATATAGTTTTTGTCTTTAAATGCATCATGCAAATATTGACTTAGCAACTCTTTTCACTGCTTAATACAAATGTTGAATATAATACATAACAGGATATAAAGACAGAGTAGTGAGAATAATGGTTATGGTATAGAATTGTGGTAAAGCTCTACTATTTCTGTTTGCTGTTGGTTTGGTAACTGGTCCAGTCTAGAAATTCAATGCAGATAGGCCTTTCTCCCCTCTAAGCAACCCTAAAACCTGAGCAAGAGAAGCAACCTGAACTGAAGTCTGTTCTTTTCCTTCTGGCTTATCCTCTTCAGCTATACACCTTTATCAATTTCCATACCAAAGGAGAGGGTAATCTTAGGGCTCCCACAATAAGTTCATCAACATCCATCAGTCAGACTAACAGCACTTTCACCTGCCAGTTGCTTCAGAGAAGTCCATATACCCCACTTCCGTCTCAACACTGACTTCACTGTCACTCTGCAACCAAGTTCTTGGCCTGCTAAATGATACCGCCATTGCTCATTACCTATAAAAAAAGAAAAAGAAAAAGGAGAGGAAGAAAGAGAATGGAAGGGAAGGAAAATGTTTTTCTTCTCATGTTCCTTGTCTCAGTGAATGATAGTGCTTTTTATCAATTTGCAGCTGTCAGAAATTCTGGAGTAATTCGTACTCAGTCACCTTGTAGCTTTGAGGTGACTTCAGCATCAAATCATGTCATGAAGCCATCACCTCCACTATCATCCTAGTTCAAACTGAATTGTTTCAAGATATTCCCATATCTTCTCTGGTCTACGTCTAATCCATTCATAGCACAATAGCCAGTGATTTTTGTAAACTACAATTTACATAAGACCTGTCTTCTGTCTAAAACTCCTTAATTGTTCTTAACCCACTGTTCTTATAATAAAGATCAAAATGAGACTCACAAATATGGCCAGGTTCATGCCTAATGTCTCCTGGACTGGGACTGGAATACAAACGGAGGCTCACATACCACATTTAAAGGTTATAAAACAAGCTTATGAATAGATGAAAGAATATTTAATATTCTCCTATCTTCACAATTCCCTTGGAGGCCAGCATTTAAAATTCTCACACAGGAAAATTCTGAGATATCCTGGACCAGAGGGAGTTGAGTCCCTCAAGTTCTGACACTCCCTCCTTTTCTTCCCACGCCATGTTTCATCTAGCACCACAGAAGCCTCATGGATACATGTTGGTCATCTAAGTCTCCATGTTTCACATACCTGATAAATAACTGCCCCTGGGGTAACTTTTTGGTCCAGGGACATGCATACCATTAATCAAATGCACATTCTGTAGGATGGACCAGGAAAAAGGCTTCACAGGTCCTGGAAGCAAGGATATTTGTGCAGTGAATTTCAGTATACACAAAATACGTTCTTAAAAATGAAGGGTGGACATATCTCCTTATTGCTGCGAATTCCTCACCTCACTGCAAGAGGTACAATTGAGAAGGGCCAGATTAAACCCAGGTTGTTTTATGCATTCTTCTGTGACTTTCTGCCTTCCAGTCACATTGGCCTTATTTTACTTTCTTGAATTCGTCATGAATGCTTTTGTACATGTGGTCCCCCACCCTTCTTAACTGCACCCTCTTCAGGTCTCAGCTAAAGCACCATTTCATTGAAGTTGCCTTCTTATAATCTATACATAATCAGGTGCTCTAGTTATGTGTACTTTGTTCCTAGCACTTATAACAATTAAAATAAAATAGCGATTACATATCTAATTATTATATAATTGTTGTTAAGGGCTGTCAAGTCTATTCTAACTCATAGCAACCCTGAAGAGTTTCCAAGGAGTGACTGGTGGGCTTGAACAACCAACCTTGTGGTTAGCAGTCCTGTGTTTATCCTACAACTCCACACCTGGACTCCATTATATAATTATATAATTGTTGTTGCAGTTGTTAAGTGCTGTCATGTAGGTTCCAATCCATAGCAACCCTGTATAGGATTAAAACCGACTTTGCAGTCCAGAGCCACACAAGGACTTATTTATTATGTAAGCTATTTAATATAGGAATAATGGTGTGGCGCTGTGGGTTAATGTGCAAGACTGCAAATCCGTTTGAACTGCAAGGTCAGCGGTTCAAGCTCACCAGCTTCTCCTCAGAAACCCTGTAAGAGTCACTATGGGTTGGAAGCGACTCGACGACACTTCACAAAAACAACAGCTAGAATATAAACCTGTCTTAGAAGAAATGTAACTGGAATGCTCCTTAGAAGTGAAGATGGTGATTCAGGAAAGACCAATCGCTAGAAAAAAAGACATATATTTAGTAAAGAGGGTCAGCGAAAATGAGAGCAATTATCAATGACACAGTAGCCACAACAATGGAATCAAACATACCAACCACCATGGAGTTGGTACCAGACCAGGCAACATTTAGTTCTGTGATATAAAAAGTCGCTGTGATTTGAAGCTGATTCAGTTGCAACTAACTGCAGATGTCAGCTTGAGGACTAGGGTG
>NW_006408546.1:13489040-13493286 GCF_000296735.1 Chrysochloris asiatica | reverse complement strand
ACCTGACAACAACAACAACAACTGCAGAGTATGAATCTCTAGCAGAACAGAGACAGTGCCTGTCTTATTCACCATTGTCTCTGTATCATCCAACATAGTATTTTAAATATTTGTTGTTGTTGTTGTGAAGTGTTGTTGAGTCAGTTCCAACCCACAGTGACACTGTATAGGATTCCTAAGGAGCAGCTGATGAGCTTGAACCGCTGACCTTATGGTTCAAATAGACTTTGCAGTCCAGCACATGAATCCACAGCCCCACACCAGGACTCATTTTACATATAAGAGACCCTTAAATACAACTGTTAAATAAATGAAACTGTGACTTATTGCAGCTGCTCCGTTTTCAGAGTTCTTCTGTCTTCTGTCAAAAGGAAATCCCTCTTTAAAAAAAAAAAAAATTAATTGTGATTTGAATTAAAATTTACAGAGCAGATTGGTTTTCCATTCAACAATTTGTACACATTTTTTCATAACTTTGATTGCAGTCCTCACAATGTAAAAGCACTCTCCTAACTTCCTTCCTGTGTTGACTGATTACTTTCCTATCTGTTACCGCCTTGTGAGCTTTCTTGCTATGTAAAAGTTGCCCTTTTGCTCTCATATGGTTGATTGTTCAAAGGAGTATGTACCTCTCCAAAGTTCTTGTTCACTCGATAGACCTGTCTATTGTTAGAGTTTTGAGTTTTGTGGCAAAGAGTGACTAAGGATCATAGTCTTGGGGTTTCCACCACTCTCCATCAGACAATAAATGTGGTCTTTTTATGATTTTGAGTCTTGTCACACATTTTTCTCCTACTCTATCCAGGACCCTCTGTTGAGATCCCTTTCATAGTGATCAGCAGGGGTAGCCAGATCCCATCTTTTTCTTCTGGTCTCAGGGTCTTGGAGGTTGAGGTTCCCATGATTCATTATCACTTTGGGACTATTTCTGTGCATCTTTGATTTTCTGGACAGAGAGAGACCAATAGTTGTACCTTAGAGGGCCCCTTAGGAGATTTGAAGACCCCAGTCATTACTCACAAAGTATGATGTAGAACATTGAACTTGTGGACTATATTACGCCTATTGACCTTGCTGTCCCTCAAAACTCTAGTCCTAAGCCTCCAGGCCCAGTGATCCATTCCGTCAAGATGTTTGGTTATAGCTAAGAAGTTTACATTTTGTCCTGTTTACTCTATTATGTATATAGACTATTTTCAGCTCATACATAAGTTCATTCATGTATGTAAAAATATTGTCTGCCAAACCTGTTCATGGTTGTTAGTGTAGTCCCTTTCATCTACTCATACCTGCTCATCTTGCCTGTCTGCATATGTATCCACTTATAGACTAATGTTTGTTATTGCTGATAATGCAGGATTGTGTATGTAATAGTGTTTACTTGTATTATCTATAACTCTTGTGCACTTTTTATGTCTTCCTTTTCTTTAGTGATACTGTGCAAATCATCTCCTTATAGTACATAGTACATTGCCTTTCCCTTTATCTGAATTAATATATATGGGGTCAAGCACTGGACTGCAAGACAGTCTGAACCAGCTGCTCCTTGGAAACCCTGTACAGATCACTATAATTTGGAACAGACTCGACGGCTCTTAACAACAACATTTTCTAGTTAGTGATTTTTCCCTTTCCTCCCCTTCCATCCCTGGTTGTTGCTGTTAAGTGCCATCGAGTCAATTGCAACTCACAGCAACCCATATAGGATTTCCAAGGAGTAACTGGTGAGTTCAAACTGCTGACTTTGCAGTTCAAATCGACCTTGAGGTCAAGTGCTTATCATAGAGCACCACATCAGTTACCATCCATTTATTTTTCCTGTGTGTAAATAATAGTTTACTTTTTATAATAGTTGTTGTTGTTGTTAAGTGCCCACATAGTGACTCTGTATAGGGTTTCTGAGGACCCTATACAGGGTCACTATGAGTCAGAACTTACTAGGTACTTAATAACAATAACAATGGCTAATGATCTCAAATATTTCTTCATATGTGTATTGGCTACCTGAATGTCTTCTTTGGTGAAGCGTCTGTCTGATCATGTCCTCTGCCCATTTTATAATCAGATTGCTTATCTTTTTATTATTGAGATGCTGTCATTTTCTATACATTTTAGAGATTTTTTCCTTGTCAGATATGTTGTTGCCAAATATTTTTCTGTCTGTTGGTCCTCTTTTGACTCTTCTGGAGAAGGCTTTTTTATGCTCACAGTTATTTAATTTCTAGAAGGTCCCAGTAGTCTAAATTGTCTTCGACTGTTAGTGTATTTTTGGTTATGTTTGATATTCTATGTCATGAATTAGAACCCCTACGTTTCCCCTATTTTTTCTTTGGTAACCTTTATAGTTTTAGCTTTTACATTTAGATCTGATCCATTTTGAATTAATTTTTGTATATGGTGTGAGGTGTGAATCTCATTTTATTTTTCTGTAAATGCATATCCAGTGTTGCCAGCAACATTTGTTTCAGAGATTGTCTTTTTCCCATTTAGATGTCCATGAGTGGATGGATTTATTTCTAGGTTCCCAGTTCCATTCCATTGGTCTATGTGTCTGCTATTGTACCAGTACCAGGGGTCCTGATTACTGTAGTAGACTTTGAAATCAGAAAGTATGGGACCTCCTATTTTGTTCTTCTTCAGTGGCTATTGTTGTTAAGTTCTATCTAGTTGATTCTGACTCACACATACTCTGTATAGGGTTCCCAAGGAATGACTGGTGGGTTTGAACCAGAAGGGAAATCCCTTTTTCAGGACTCACAATTTATCTTGGTCTCAGCTTCTGAGAGGCATGTGCAGATTTTCTGAGCCTCAATCTTCATGGATTTGGGGCTCAGAGTCCTTTCCTAGAGGTCTGCTGTGGTACATGCACTCAGACACCATTCATTTAAAAAGATTGTTCAATGTTTTATGCCTAAGCTAAATGGATCTTTTCATTCATGAAAATTAGGTACAATTTTTTTTTTTTTTTTTAGACTTTGAAAAATCACTGTTTTTTTAGGCCAATGAGCCCCAATTTAAGAGTTGCTTAGTTCACTGCTCATTGACTTTTTTTTTTCCAGCTTTATAGTCATATGTTTATTTTCATATGTTTACAATCATATGTTTTGTTTCATCAAAATGATTACAGTTTCTTCCTGCTTCCTCCCCGTGGCTTCTTTTTTTAAAAAAATTCTTACTGTGAATTGAGTGAAAGTTTACAGGGTAGATCATCAGTTTTACATTCAACAAATTGTACCCCTTGTTTCATTACAATTACCCATGGCTTCCCTTTTACATCTTATTTTTAACAAATTTACAAAGTAAAAATATTTTATGTAAACACACAAAACACAAAATATATTTCCATTTAAATGTCCAAAGGGCACATTTTACAAGCCAGCCTTCTGCCTACAGGCACATAGCCTTTCTCAATCCATGGGTCTAGGGCCTGCAGCTGCTCTGACTCTCCAGGCCATTGTCTCTGCTGTCACCGCTTTTCTAGGAAGGATCTCATGCTCCACGCATGCTCTTCCTTCCTGATGGTCCTGGGATCTTCTGTTGTTGAAATTAAAGATTAACTAATCTCCATTTTTAGTTGCACATTATCTACAATTACAGTTGTGACAATCACAATTAATCCTGCTAATAATTACTCACAATTGAATCATAAAATCCTATCACCATTATTCCCCATCCCCCTTCACCAGATCTATCTGAAAAAGAGGAAAACTATTCTATGGGGGATTCTATATTACCCCCTATGGTACTGAAAGTAAGCACACTTGTGAAAGCTTGTAAGCCAGCCACTTTGGGCCTTTATAGCCCTCCATTTTTTAAGTCAATGTCTAAATTACCAGTCCCAATCAACCCAGTATACGGAGGAAACAAGTTTGATCCTTGAGATGAAGAATCCTTCCATTACGGTTGGAATTTTGAGCAACTGCATCCATAAGCAAAGGTTCAATTCATCAAATTGTAGCAATTTACACTTGATCACAGTACTAAGCATCTTCCTTTCAGCTGGTTGAGTTCTGGTCAGCTAGCCATGCACGTTAGATCAAATGGTCAACCATTACTTTTTTTTTTCCCTTTTGGCTTTAAATTCTGTAACTTTGCAACTCTTTTTTTTTAATTTAAGATTTTTATTGTGGATTGAGTATAAATTTACAGGGCACATCATCAGTTTCATATTCAACAATTCATATAACTTGTTTCATTGCATTGATTATAATCCCCTCCATATACCATCAGTTAAAAGTATTTCTCT
>NW_006408546.1:13480496-13482395 GCF_000296735.1 Chrysochloris asiatica | reverse complement strand
GGCCAATTTCCTCTTTTGTCTGCTTGTCCCGCTCCACAATCCCTGTTCAGGCCTTTTTCTAGTTGGAAACAGTTCAGGGCCGGCTGGGGCCATTTGCTTTTAATTAGAAACTGTCTCTTTCAATTTTGAGGAGATCTGTGCACATGCGTAGTAGAACACTCTGAGGGTGGGGCTAGGGTGCCCACTAGCTCAGGCACCCCTATAGTCACCAGAATGGAGGTGCGCAGACAGCAAGGGACCGATGAATGGACACCAAAAGAAAAGAATGTCTACACCTTTATCTCAGCGGTTCTGCCAGGCGTCTATGGTGGCTCCGATCCTTCCTCTGCTTGGTCTCACCCAAGATGGTGCTCCTGGAGCAGCCGAGCTTCCTGGGCTAGAAAGGAATGGATTTCTTGCTTCTGTCACAAATTCCCCCAGCTGTGAGCCTTCCAATCTTCTAAATATTCCTTTATATGTGGTTCAGAGTTCTGGGACCATCCCCTGAGCCTGCTTGGGCTGGTATTCTGTGTTGTTGTTGACGTAGCTCTTTACTACACATCCACCCGATCTGCCATCTTGTTTGTTCTCCTACAATTGTTTTAATAGCTCTTATTATTTTAACACTGATTTTGATATTTTAATAGGTCATCTCTTTCTAGAAAGGTTTATTGTGATAAATTAAATGCAATTCTGTTATAGCATCAGAGGTAAAATGCAAAATGATGTTCGCAATATTTAGTTCCTAAGATAAATCCATTAAAATATCACATACAATACTCTAAATATTTTTTAGCTTTAAAAACATCCTTTCTCTGATGATGGTAGTATATACTTCCTATGTTGTTGTTAAGTGCCGTCGAGTTGGTTCTGACCCATAGCGACCCTGCATTGGGTTTCCAAGGAGTGACCGGTGAGCTTGAACTGCCAACCTTGCAGTTCAAACGGCTTTGCTGTCTGGTGCATTAACCCACAACACCACACCAGGACTACAGAAAATGTGGAACATGCACAAAAGCATAGTGTTTACAAAAAAGCATACATATACACATGTAATTCTAATGCGATGAGAAACATACTACTGACATTTTCGTGTAATCTTGTCTTTTTTGTTATTCATAGCCTATTCTTTAATTTTTTAGGCAGTTGAAATCATATCATACATTTATAATTTTTATTCTGCTTGGGTTTTGGTACTGTCTCTTTAAAGTACAATTTAAATATCTATTCAGATTTGAAATCCATATACCCTTTGCTCCAGCAATTCCATTTATCCTCCAAGTGTACACACATGTGCTTGAAAAATGAATGTATAAGAATGTTTTAACAATAAAAGACTGAAAACAACCTACATGTCCATGAGTATATATCCTTACAACAGAATATTATGCAGTGGCACTGTGGGATAAGCATTAGATTGCTAACTGATAGGTTGGTAGTTCAAACCCACTAGTCACTCCACAAGAGAAAGATAAGGTTATCTGCTTCCATGAAGATTTACAGTCTTGGAAACCCTATATGGGTTCAGTATGAGTTGGAATCGACTAGAAGGCATTAAATTTGGTTTTGGTATATGTAGATCAGAAGCAATCTCCATTTTCAGTGATAGACAAAAAAGAAGGAGTAGAACAATGTTAATAGTATGCTCTCATCTGTTGGAGACGCACTGAACTACTAACCACAAAGTCGGAAACCTTCCTCAGGGTTACTATGAGTCAGAAACCACTCAAGGGCATTTAACTGCAATAACATCTGTGTAAAAAACTTTAAAGTGTAAAAGTGAGATGACAGGCCTTTGTATTAATAAAGGCACAGAATATTTGTGTAATAAGACATGTTGTTGTTGCTGTTGTTAAGTGTCAACGAGTTGGTACCGACCCATGGCGACCCTGCATAAGGTTTCTGAGGAGTGGCTGGTGA
>NW_006408546.1:13461844-13479261 GCF_000296735.1 Chrysochloris asiatica | reverse complement strand
TCCATGTCTTCATCTCTGCCTCCATCTCTAGTATTGCTGCTTCTCTGGATAGGGTCCTACATTTCACTCGTGCTCTTCACCTTTGATGGTCCTAGACTCCTCAGTTTCTGGACTGTAAGATTAACTACTCCCCCGTTTTTGTTACAAAACTTCTACCTTTACAACTGTGACAGTCACAATTAGTCATGATAACAATTACTCACTATTGAATTATAAAAATCTTATCCCCATCTCTTTCACCAGACTCATCTAGACAAGATGAATCCTATTCAGTGGAGACTCTACCTTCCCCAACACACTCTAAACTAAATTGCCTCTTGAAGCCTTGTAACCCAGTCACTTTGTGCCTTTATCGCCCCCTCAGGTTAAGTAGCCAATGTCTAAGTTGCTCCATTAATTTTTTGTAGCTCCCTTATGTATCAAAATCCCCAAGGTAATGTAAAAATTTATATCAAATTATATATACAATTTTTCTTTTTACTTTTTATTGTGAACTGAGTGAAGGTTTACAGAGCAGATTGTAAACTTTGCTTTCTAACAAATTTACTTTGCTTCATTATGATGATTAGAATCCCCTTTATGTGCTATTAGTAAACAGTATTTATATCTATTCGAGTTAACTTTTGCATTCCTCCCTGTGTCTTCTGCTACCTTTATCTTTCCTCTTCTAATCTCCCTCTTGTATATTGCCTGCCTTGTCATTCATGTTAACATGCATACCTCTAGTTCATGAATAATTTTTCCTCTCCCTCGCCACCCACAACCATCATAGAATGTTTCTTTTATCAAGAAAACCTTATCTTAACTTTTACAACAGTAGTCTCATACAATATTAGTCCTTTTGTTGTTGGCTCATTTCATTCAGAATGTCCTTCAGGTTCATCCTTATTGTAGATTCACTGTTTTTCAACATTGCATAACATTCCAATGTATGTATATACCAAAGTTTTTTTTAACTATTCTTCTGTTGATGGACATTTAGGTTGTCTTGAGTTCTTGTCATGATGAATAGTGCTATAATTCACATGGATATGCATACATCTATTTGTGTCAAGGCCCTTATTTCTTGAGGATGTACACTAAGTAGAATGATTGCTGGGTCATACAGTTATTTCTATTTCCAACTTTTTTCCCCTTAAAGCTCCATACCATTTTCCACAGTGGTTGCACCATTTTACAGTCCCACCAAGCAGTATAAGAGGGAGGGTCACAGTCTCCCCACACCCTTGCCAGCATTTGTTGTTTTCTGTTTTTTTGAGCTTTGCTATTAATGCTAGAGTAAGACATTATCTCATTATTGTTTTGATTTGCATCTCTCTAATGACTAATTACCAGGAGCTCTGGTAGCGTAGTGGTTACGAATCGGGCTGCGAACCTTAAGGTCAGCGCTTCGAAACTACCAGCCGCTCCGCGGGAGAAAGATGAGGCTTTCTACTCCTGTAAAGATTTACACTCTCGGAAACCCTGTACAGGGTCGCTATGGGTCAGAACCGACTCAACGGCACTTAACAACAACAATGACTAATTAACATGAGCATTTCTTCCTATGTTTGTTGGCCACCTGAACATCTTCTTTGGTAAAGTGTCTGTTCATGTCCTCTGCCCATTTTGTAATCGGATTTGCATCTTTGGCTTCTTGTTGAGGCATTGAAGTCTTCTATGAATTTTAGAGAATAGTCCCTGGTCTGATATGTCACTCCCAAACATTTTTTTACCCAGTCTGTGGGTTCTCTTTTTACTTTTTTGGTGAAATCCTTTGATGAACATACATTTCCAAACTTTAGGAGATCCAAGTCATCTACTTTGTCTGTTTTCAGTTATGTTTGATAATATATTTATGCCATGTCCCTATTTTTTTAAATTGAGAATCTTTATACTTCTAGGCTTTACATTTAGGTCTTAATCCATATTGAGTTTATTTTTGTATATGGTGTGAGATATGGATCTTCTTTCATTTTTCTGCAAATAGATTTCCAATGTTGCCAGGACCAATTGTTGAAGATATTATCTTTTCCCCACTAAAAGTACTTTGGCTCTTTGTTGAAGATAAACTGACCATAGGTGGATGGATTTACTTCTGTGTTTTCAATTCTATTCCATGGATTTGTGTCTTTTATTGTACCAGAACCAGGCTATTCACAAGGAAAATGGCTTTACTTTCTAACCATGAGAGTGATGTTGACTGTTGGTTTCATATATATGCCATAATTATATTGAGTAATTTCCCTTTTATTCCCATTTTTTAAAATATTTTTATCAGGGATGGATGGTGGATTTTGTTAAATGCCTTTTCTACATTAATTTATATAATCATGTGCTTCCCCCCCATCCCCCCGTGTTTTGTGTATGTGGTGGATTACACTCTTTTTCTTCATAGTATTCTATTATTATCCTTTGTATTTCCATTGGTTCTATTGTGACATCACCCATATCTTTTCTTATTTGTGTTATTTGTATTTTCTCCTTCTTTTCTTAGTCTTTTGACTGGTGTATTTAATCCATTTATATTCAGTTTAATTATCAGTAGGTATCAATTGAATGCTGTCATTTTGCTGAGTTTTTTTTTTGTTTGTAGTATTGTTGTTTCTTTGTTTCATACAATTTTCTGCACTGAGTTCATTTTGTTTGTGGGTTTTCTTTTCATTCTCATCTCTTTTGTGTTAATATTTACTAAAACTTTCTAGTTTTCCTCTTTTTTATTTTGATGTGAAGTTGTATTAATTTTCTTTGATATTATCCTGTAATTTATTAATTTTCTACCTAGTTTAAAACAGTCTGTTTTATCTAAAAATATATTATACTTCCTCACGATTTCAAAGTTCTGTGTCAACACTTTTCTATCTGTTGTTGACTTCATTATAAATTGATACCTCTGATTCCCTATTTGCAGTTTTGTAGGTTTGTTTTACTTTGGATACTTCCATATCTGGAGTGAATCCTTGATGGTGTTACCATGTATGCTAAGCTCAGATTGCTTGTTATTTTTGGTTCTCAGTCCAAATAATACCCTTTTTAAATTTTTTATTTTCTAAAGCTTGTCTGGTTATTGCAAATTCCTTTAATTTTTGTTTATCTGAAAATGTCCTAATTTTACCATTATATCTGAGAGACAGGTAACTTTGCTGTGTATATGAGTCTTGGGTGGAAATTTTTTTTCTTTCACGGTTTTGTCTATGTCATCCCATTGCCTTCTTGCCTGCATGGCTTCTGCAGAGAGATCAGAGCTTAGTCTTATTGGTTCTCCTTTTAGGTAACTTTTGTTTATTCTAAGTGACTCTCAGGATTTTTTCTTTATCTTCTGTTTTGAAAAGTTTGATTATGGTATATCTTGGTGATTTTCTTTTGGGGGTCTATGCTGTTTGGGATTCATTTAGTTCCTTGAATAGTTTTCTTCTTGTCTTTCATGAGTTAGAAAATGTTTCTTTTAGCAACTCTTCAACAATTTTTTCCATGCTTTTTGTTGTCTCTTCGTGTTCTGGCATTCTGCTTACTTGTAATTATTCCTCTTCATGGTGTCCTACACAAATCTCAGGCTTTCTTCTAATTTCTTCCTTCTTTTTTCAGATTGTCTTCTTGTTTACTAGTATTGAGAGGTTTATCTTTAAGGTCACTCGTTCAAACTTCCATTGATTCAAATCTATTCCTTTGTCCTTTCAATGTATTGTTCATTTCTGAGCTGTTACTATTAATCCTCTGGATTTCTATATGTAGGTTTTGTATTGCTTCAAAACTTGCATTTATTTTGTCTGTTTGTTCTTGTAGTGTTTTACTTGATTCTTCTAAAAAAAGTTTTCTGTATTTTGCTTGCTTTCCTCTTTCTGTCAATCTGTTGAAGGCATATAAATATCATTCTTTTAAATTCTTTCTTAGGTAGTTTCATTACCTTTTCTTCCTTCAGAAACTTTTCTGGATCTGCATCTTTGTCATTTGTTTGAGCCATTGTCTCTTGTTTTTTTATGTGAGCTAAAATCATCTGTTGTCTCAAAGACATTGTGGTATTATTGCATTTGTATTAATTGATGATTATATGTTTGAGTGTTCTTAGGCTATTACCAACTGTCTCCTTGGGGTACAATTAAAGAATGGGACCAATTGCATAATTTAATTTTAGCTATTTGTACAGCTCAGTTTAGGGTGGGTTTAGCTGATGTTCACTGATTTTATTGTTAATCAGTTAATATAGGGGCTGGTATTGACTCTTGCACAATGGGTGGAGCTACAGAGGGTATGACTGTGGCTGAGCTGTATGGGCATGATTGCTGTCTATTTTTGATTTGGTAAGAGGAGAAAACACATAAGAAAACAAACCAGAACAGACAAGCAAACAACAGTAAAAACTGAATATAATAAAGGAGAAGAAAGAAACAAAAACAGGCAGCAATGACAAAAAAGAATATAATAACTAAAAGGAGATAAGAGGGACAGGAACATAGAGTTGTATTTAAAAAACAAACAAGACAATACAATGAAGACTAAAAAAATGCTAAAGTAATAGAGAGAGAAGGAAAATGAAAAGAGAGAATAGAAAGTAGTAAAGAGAAATTAAAGAAAATAAGAAGATGACATTGGAAATGAAAAACAGAAAAAAAGAAGACAAAAGTGAAGATAGAAAAGATAAAAAAATAAGGGAAGGGAAAGAGAAGAAGAGGTAGAAGAAGGAATAACCAAATAAAAGCTAAAGGAAAACTAAACAAAAAACAGTGCAATTATTGGACACCGAAAGGAGAAAAGTATGGGGAGGGTAGGAGTTATCTTGTCAGCCAAGGAACTCACAAGGTAGGTAGAGGAGGAATGTGATGGCCCTAGATGGAGTTCTTATAGGCCTGAGCACCGTCTATGTTTAGGACACCAATCCAGAAGTAGTTCAGGGAGGCCCTTCATTTTGCTAGTTTGTGTCTGTCAGAACCAGAGGGCAACTGGGGGTAGGGTGGCTGACTATGAAGGTTCCTGCTAGTATATTTCTGGTCTGGAGATTCTGTGAGTTCTGTAGGTCTAAAGCAGACCCCACCTGAATCCAGGCCTCAAGACAGCACAGTAAGCACCTGCATCATGCTGGCTTACACCCACACAATTCAGAACTCCTAGAGAGCAGAGTGTGCACTGAGGTAAATGAAGATTGGGATCCGGCCTCATCTCTGTAACCCAGGGAAGTGTAGGGAGCAAGAAGGAACCCCCCTTTTTCTGTGCCCTTGTGAATCTTAGCTTTCAGGTTACCGTACATCTGTCTTTCCACAGCTACTCACAAAAGTTCAAGATGGCCATGCTGCATCTTGCCAGCAATTCATTCGCTGATCAGTCTCCTTCTTTTGTCACCTGTTCAGCTTGTCCTCCCAGTAGGTGTTCAATCCACTTCTCTAACCTTTCCTTTGAAGGTCAGGATTCCAGGATTGTCTTCTGTGTCTGTTTCATTTGTCTCCCATATCTTGGTTGTAATGTCTGCCTAGTCCACCATGTTTTCAGAAGCTGAGACTATACTTTTTAGAAAGTGGCCAGGACATTCGAAACTCCATTTCTTTCCATGTCATTCTACACTTAGAAAGCATCTCTTCTTTGCTATTGAGCCTGTCTGGGCCCTACTCAGCACTTTCAGAAATTTCAGTTTCCTAGAGCTGGGCTCTGCTCAGTACGGAATCAGATTCACTTTAGAGTTTCCTTTTCCTGTTTGGGTCCTGTCTTTCTTTGTATACAATGTTGTATACTGATTTTAACATTTGTCATTATTATATTGTGACATATTTTCATGTCAATGAATAGTCTTTGAAAACAAAGAATACTTTAATGACTATAAAATTCATAGATATATGTGTATGTTTGTATATCATTCATATTGCTTTGAACTTATTTTTTTTTGCTACTTTTATAAGTAAGGCTGTATTAGCTATCTTTGTCTATAGCCTATTTTATTATTTATTTAATTTCATTAAGATAGTCTTAGGGTGGGTTCTCTAAAGAAGCAAAACCAGTAAAGCTTATGTATGATATATAAAGATAGGTTTACATCAAGGAAATGGCATACACAGTTGTAGAGGTGGGCGAGTCCCAAGTCCATTAGTCAGATGTCAGGCTGGAGGCTTCTGACTCATCCAACTACAAGATGATGAACCAAGATTTTCCGGTCAGATAGCAGGCAGGCGGCTTGGGCAGATAAGATGGCAGACTGCTGATGATTCCCAGGATTGGCAGCAAGAGAGCCGGCCACTAACTCAAGTCCAAAGAATCAGAGGTCATATGACAAACAGGATGCAGAATGCAGACCCTGCAGAAAGCAAGTAAGCTTTTCCCGAGTCTTCAATACATTGGAAGCAGAATATACTCTTGCTGAAATTTCCTTTCACTTGATTGGCGGCTCATTAGCAGAGCTCATCATGGTAGAGTACTATGTCTTAACTGCCCAAACTCTGAGAATCCTGGCCCAGTCATGCTGACACAAAACCTTAAATATCACAAAAATCATTTTTTAGGATAAATTCTAAAAGAAGAAAATCTCCACTACCTACCCCTGAGTTTGTCATACTATAGTGGCCTACATGATACAGTGATGCTGGTGTTTCAAAAATGAGCAGGGTGGATAGATTTCAGCAGAGCTTCCAGATTAAGACAGACTAGGAAAAAAGGAATGGTGTTTGACGTCTGAAAATTAGCCATTGAAGACTTTACATATCACAACAAAACATTGTTCAATGCTTGTTTTGGATATTTAATCAGCAGGCATCAATAGCTAGAGGAGAATGTTGTGTTTGGTGAAGTAGAGCACCAATGAGGGTGAGGGAGACCTTCAGTGAGACAGATTTGGCAAAATAGTTACAATGATGGACTTGAGCCTGATGATAGTTATGAAGATGGCACAGGATTAGGCAAGATTTCCTTCTGTTGTCCATGAATTTGCCATACATTGGAATTGACTCAATAGCAGCTAGCTCTCTCACTCTTTTTTTATCTCTCCCTATCTATATATTTAAATTATTTTCTAGGTGGGCTATACCAGTTTACAGTCAAGCTATAAAAGATAATCTATTTGCTGTAAAGTTATTTTTATTATAAAAAGTATAATATACAAATTCAGAAAAGACAAGAAAGTTGTAAAAAGGAAAATAAGAAACCATTATAAAGAGATAATCACTGCTAATAAATACTAAATTACATATCTGGATTTTTCTACAATATTAACCTGTTTTTATTTAATGTATCTTAGGTTTCTTTCAAAGCCAAGAAACAATATGGAGTTACAACATTTTTAAAATAGGTACATTAATCTTGTAAGCCATATACTACAAATGGCTTTCTTAGCTTTAGTTCCCTGGGAAGCAGACTTTAAGATGAATTTAACATGCAGAAAGTTTATTACAGAGTACCCTTGGGATCAACATTTGTGGAAGGCAGGGAAAGGAAATGGAGGGATAGTTAAGCTGATCTGCAAGCCCAACAACCTCAGTTGACCTCATAGAGAATTCTGTAGCTGGAATGACTCCTGAGATGGCCAAGCCTTACTCTGGAATTCATAAATCACTGGATATGGTCACCATGGGAAAGGCCAAGCCTCTCTGTAGCTGAAGCAATCCCTGAAGGAGCCAACAGAATTTGGAGAAGTTGGGGCAACAAATGCTTCATTGAAGAGGGATATGAGCAGCATATCATAGTATCCACTATAGTCTACATCTATGCTCTTAAAATTCACTTCTTTATATACGTTCTGAGAGCTCTTAAAATTCACTTCTTTATATACTAGAGAGCAACTCTAGTACTATAGTGGATCTCTCTTAGAAATGAAAGGCTAATGGAACAAACTAGAGACCTTAATTATTAGTTTTTGTCTCCTCTATCTATTCTAAATTCCCTAAACCCTTAGCTAGCACCTTGACTTATCTCAGTGATTTACCTGGTAGGATGACCTAACCCCTCATTCCTTTTTTTTTTTTTTTTTAATGTTTTATTGTGAATTATGTGATAGTTACATGGTAGAACATTAGCTTTACATTCATCTTATTGTATATCGTTGCATTGCCATGGTTGCAATCCCCTCCATGCATCATCAACCAACCAAATAGTATACCCCGCAAGCCTACCCCCCCAGTTGTCAGCACATAGTTCCTCTCCCTCTCTGGGTCTAGAGTTCCCAGCTGCTCTGTCTATCCACGTTATTGTCTCTGCCTCCATCTCTGGCATCACTGTTTCTCTAGGTAGGGTCTCGCACTCTGCGAGATGGTCCCTTGATGGTCCCAGGGCCCTCTGCTCCTGGACTGCAGAGTCAACCACTCCCCTCCTTTGAGTCAAAATGACCAATACCAGTCCATTTCAGTTCACTAATGCCTAGGATATGGGTTTTTATGCATTCCATTTTCTCTTTGACAACTTACAGTTTTTGGGTTGTTTTTTTTTTTAATGTTTTATTATATATTCCCTCCATGCATCATCAACCAACCAAAGGGTATACCCTACAAGCCTTCCCCCCAGTTGTCAGCACACAGCCCCTCTCCCTCTCTGTGTCTAAAGTCCCCAGCTGCTCCATCTCTCCATGTCATCATCTCTGCCTCCATCTCAGGTATCATTGCTTCTCTCCCAACCCCTCATTCTTGAAGGGCATGAAACTCTTGGTCACTATACCATTCTCAGTGTGGGGTTGCTATACTTGTCTATTTACAGTCAAAAGTGAGCAAAGGTGCACCAAGATGATTACCTGAATATTAAACACATTCCTTCATGCCTCTAGCATATAAACTTTTCTTGATGCCAGATGATCCCTGAACACAAAAAGCTCAGAGTCCAGGTGGGTAGCCTAGGTTGGTAGTGGGACTTTTGCTGTATATGTTTCCTGGCAAAATTGTGTTCTGTTTGGAATAATTTTATAATTTGGAGACAATTCTTCATGGTTCTTTTATTTTCTGCACATCTGGCAGGCAGAAATACCAATAGTTTTTTTCTGAATTATCTTTTGAAGCAGTGAACATCCATAGAAGACAGAGATAGTGTCTCTCTCTAGAACAAAAGGCATAATATTGTTTTCTTCCCAATATAGTAGAGATAATATCTTCCTATGGGGGAAATGTTGGACAGAATTCAATGATAAAATATTGGTTTCCCTAAGCTCAGGGTTCCTCAGCTGTTATCAAACCCACTGCATGTGCAGCATCCATCTAGGCCACTCCACATCTTCCTCATGGGATTTGGAAGGCCAGGGAAAGAAGTGAAAATATAATGCTGTGCTGTGAACAGTAAAGTCTTGTTTCTAATCCAGGAGTTTCATGTCCTTTGCCAAAATTCATGAAACTGGCAGATTAACTTGTTACTTTGCAAGTAGAATTAAATTACATACTCTTCATAGTTCTTGATTCAGTGTTATGACAGAGGATGGTTGAATTAATGTAGCCCTAGAGCACAGCTGTAAGCATATATAATGTTGTTCCTTCCATGAAAATAAAAAATAAGTGTTTCTAATTCTCTTTTCTGAGAAAGATGGATAACAACACATTTGCCAGATTAGTGATTGTATACCATGTATCTAAATCCATCATATTCTGCTCTACCACATCTTGTATCTTTCTCAAGGACCAATCTGGCTTTTGCAAGGATTAGACTGATGAATAATGTAGAGTTATAATGGGAATTACCATCCAATTTCCTCTTCAGGTCTTTAGTATTAACACTAATTTCCACCAATCCCTCAATCTGGATGCATTTTTTTAAAAATTATTTATACTTGGAGAGTGGGACAAGGCAATTTCAGAGGCTTTTGGTTGGACTTCTTCATTATGACATCTGTTGCTTCACAGGTTAAGAACCTTATACAGTGAATGGGTTACATTGAGACAACACTAGTTACAGGCCTAGTGAACAGGAGGCAACCTGAAAGCAAATCCTGAGAAGAGGACACTTAAATTGATGGCTAGAGGCATCTGCACCATCTCTGATCAGTGGGGGAAGTTTTTTTTTTTTAATGTTTTATTATGAATTATGTGATAGTTTACTTGGGAGAACATTAGTTTTACATTAATCTTATCGTATATCATTTCATTGCTATGGTTACAATATCCTCCATGCATCATCAACCAACCAAAGGGTATACACTACAAGCCTGCCCCCCCAGTCGTCAGCACACAAGCCCTCTCCCTCTCTGTGTCTAAAGCCCCCAACTGCTCCATCTCTCCACGTCATTGTCTCTGCCTCAGGCATCACTGCTTCTCTGGGTAGGGTCCTGCTCTCCGCTCTTCTCCCTTGATGGTCCCAGGGACCTCTGCTCCTAGGCTGAAGGATAGGTTTTAATAGAGAGGGGTGGAACACTTCTGAAGATGTCTTCATTCCACATGTCATGTTCCATTCTTTTCCACCAGGGTACTGATGTTTTCATAGTAGACATGCCTTGATTGGAAGTTTAACCTCCTTGTAGTTTAGCTGCTTTGACTAAGCTTATTGTTTAGCTTACATTAGCATCCCACTCAGTGGCATCACTAGAATGTTGAGGGGGATGCATGACAATGACACTGTCAGAGGAAGTGACACCAAAATGTCTACAAAATTTTGTTATAGTGTCTCAGAAGAAATTTATTATTTTTATAAAAATATCCCTGTACTTAGATATAATAACAAAAACATTTTTTGTGAGCCTGATTTATACACATCAATATTTTTAAAAGGCTAAAATTCTATGGCAATTTACTTATTGCACCTTCTGATGTGCTCCTGTCAGAGCTGTCATAATTATTCAATTATAATGACACTTCATGTAGTTTTGTGTGCACATGCTACAAACATGTGCTGCTGGTGCTTCTGTAGTTGCTAGCGTTGTTAAATTTATGTGGTTTTAGATACAATATTGGGCAATTAGTATTTAAAGGAAAATAAGGAGAAAAAATTTTAAATGGCTTCTCCTCAGTTACTAGAAATATTGTAACTAATAATGCTATTATTCAATGTAGAAATATTTTATAAAATAAATTTGTTGTTAGTATTTACATAATCTAAGATATATTACATATAAGCAACTTACAATTATATTGATCATATATTATTCTATGGTTAAATTTGATAATAAACATTACTATGGATTCTGTATAGTTTTATACAGGAGGAGACTCATGAGTTACAGCATTAGGTGACACCTAGTGATGTCACTGATCCCACTGCAGGATATGAGAGTTACATTTCTGTTACCAGACCCCTAGTTTTCACTTTTAGTTTTAAATTGGTGATTAAGCACTCTGAGATTTTTTTCACCAGTACATCAATCTGACTAAGCATTGTCCTTATAGTTACTATTTTCTCCATATTTGGGGAATGTTTGACATACCATACCAGCTAATAGAAGGGGGCTTCAAAAAGTTAATGGAAAATTACAATGCCCTTTAATTCCATTTTTCTAGGAAGCAGATGATGAAACAGAGTTGAACAGGCAGAACATTTTTGAGAAGTTCCCTTGGGATTAATGCAGACTGTTTCATAGTCTGCATCCTGGGAACCCAACCTGTGACAATTGCTGCCAAGAGTGAAATTTGTGAAAGCAGGTACTAAGATTGGGTTATGGAGCTTATGAATATAGATGCATAGATACTAATTTTGAAATACTAAATAAAATTTTCACTATACTTGAGGAAAAAGAATTAAAAGAACTCTGCAGCCTCTCTCCTCAAGGGGAAGTAGAAATAATTTCTTTGGCAGAGTAAGAGAAGGAACCAACCTAGGAAGTTTTGTCTATGTCTCACTCTATTTTTCTCTATCTATCTCATTCTCTCTGGCCTGTCTGTAGGCACAAAACAAGTACAGGTCCACATCTGACCTCCTTTAACTTCACAAGGAGAACGGAGAAGAATCAACCAACTAAAATAAAGTCTAGTTCATATGAGGCAGAGATCAGATCCTTCATTTGACATCCACATCTGAGTCCAGCCAGACCTTCTGGCAGTTCCCTGTCAATGTACTGTTGCAGTAATTTTAAAATTATCTTTAGCAAAATTTGGCTTGCATGTGATATTAATGACATTGTCTAATTATTTCCATATTCTGTTGGGTCACCTCTCTTTGAAATGTGCAGTGGTTGACCAGGTAACTGTCTTCCAAATTTCCTGGCATAGGTGAGTGAGTGCCTCAAGTGCTGCTTCAGTTTGGTGAGATTTCAATTTGTATTCCTTCAATTCTCAGAGACTCGTTCTGTGCCAATGCCTTTAGTGCAGCTTGGCCTTTTCCTTCAGTACCATTAGTTCTTGATCATATGCTACCTCTTGAAATGGTTAAACATGGACCATTTCTTTTGGGTACAGTAATTGTGTATTCCTTCCATCTTCTTTTAATGTTTTCTGCATCATCCAACATTTTGCCCAAAGAATCCTTCAGTATTTCAAGTTGAGGCTTGAAGTTTTTCTTCAGTTCTTTCAATTTGAGAAATGCTGAGTGTTTTCTTCCCTAAATCCAGATCTTTGTGCATTTCATTATAATATTTAACTTTGTCTTCTTAATCTGCCCTTTGAAATGTTATGTTCAGCATATTTACTTCCTCATCCATTTGCTTTGAGGACTAAGATGCATCTGAGCCAAACCATGGTATTTTCAATAACCTCATATGCATGTGAAAACTGGACAGTGAATAAGGAAGATCGTAGAAGAATTGATGCTTTTGAGTTATGGTGTTGGAGGAGAATATTGAAAGTGCCATAGGCTACCAAAAGAACAAACAGATCTGTGTTGGAAGAAGTGCCACCAGAGTGCTCCTTGGAGGCCAGGATGGTCAAACGTCATCTCTCATATTTTGGACATATTGTCAGGAGGGACCAGTTGCTGGAGAAGGATATCATGTTGGTAAGGTAGAGGGTCAAAGAAAAACAGCAAGACCCCCAGCGAGATGGACTGGCAAAGTGGCAGCATCCATGTGCTCAAGCATGGCAACAATTGTGAGGTTGGCCCAAGATCAGGCAGTGTTTCATTCTTTTGTGCACAGGGTCACTATGAGTCGGTACTGACTCGATGGCACCTAACAACAACATCCATTTGCTTTAGCATACCTATATTGGAGAGCAAGTTTCAGAGTGTCTTCTCTTTGGGTAGTATTGACATTTTCACAATGTTAAGTCTTCCTATCCATTAGCATAGTATATCTTTCTATTTATGTAGGTCTCTTAGTATATTGTAGTAGTGTTTTGTGGTTTTCTTTGTATAGGTCTTTTCTTTCTCTGGTTAGATTTATTCCTTACTATTTCATCTTTTGAGTGGCTACTGTAAATGGTATTGATTTCCTTTTCAGGGTTCTCTTTGTTAGTATAAATGAATCTGACTGATTTTGTATTAATCTTTTACCCTATCACTCTGCTGAATCTTTCAATTATTTCCAGGAGTTTGTTGTTAAGTCTTTGAGATTTTCTGTGTATAGGATTATATCATCTGCAAATAGAGAGAATTTTAATTCTTTACCAATTTGCATGCTTTTAATTTCCCTTTCTTGCCTTACAATTTTGGGTTCCAGCACAATATTGAATAGGGATGGTACCAAAAGGGCATCCTTATCTAATTCCCATCCACAAAGGAAATGCCAAGTTAATTTTTGTAAATTATATTTGTTATGGAAATTACAAAC
Source organism: Chrysochloris asiatica (assembly GCF_000296735.1). Lineage (NCBI taxonomy): Eukaryota > Metazoa > Chordata > Mammalia > Afrosoricida > Chrysochloridae > Chrysochloris > Chrysochloris asiatica. The sequence goes on along the minus strand of NW_006408546.1, from coordinate 13,465,706 downwards.
ATGACCAAAAAGAAGGTGAATAATACAATACATGTACATATATACAGTACAAAATTAAATAAATATCAGGAATTTTATTCAGGTCATTTTTTATATTTGTTTTATTCCTGATGTTATTTTTTCATTTTCCTCATAATTGAGAAGGGAAGTATTATTTTGAAGATTAATAATACTAAGAAAAATCATATAAATCTCTGAATTTGTGACCTGTCTCCAAAAGGAGTCCAGATGTGGCACTGTGGGTTAATACACTAGACTACGAAGTTGGTCTGAACTGCAAGATTGATGGTTCAACCTCACCAGCTGCTCTTCAGAAACCCTATACAGGGTCACTATGGGACAGAACTGACTTGACGGCACTTAACAACAACTGCAAAAGAAGAAGAAGAAAATATGGTAACACTGTGCAGTATGGTAGCAATGAGCTGTTGTTGAAAAGTAGTTGCCTGCTTTAGGTGTGTAAAAGCTCTCCAATTTGTCATAATCTTCCTATGGGTCAGAATCGACTCGACTGCACTTAACAACAACAACATAATATAAAAATGTGAATTTATTCATGTTTAACAATGTGTTTATTATATTTCCTTTTAAATTATCTGTATCGTATGCATATAAACTCATGCAACTGTTTACATTTCACAATTACATATCTGTAAGTATTATTAAAATCTCTTTCTAATACATTAAAGACTTTTTTGAGCTGGTTACTTAATGGTTACCAGGGGGTCCAAAATGTTCATGGAAAAAATGGAATTAAAAGATAATGAACTTTTTCCATGAACATTTTGAAGCCCTCTTGTATTTTCTAAGGTGCTTTGATAGCATAGTGGTTACAAATCAGGTTGCTAACCTCAAGGTCAGCAGTTTGAAACTATCAGCTGTTTCATGGGAGATGTGGCTTTCTGCTTCCGTAAAGATTACCAGCCTCAGAAACCCTATTCAGGGTCACTATGAGTCGGAACGAACTCCATGGCATACCACTACCACTCATATTTTCTATTATATATTTCTATAAAGTATATATAATACATTTCTAAAGCATAGTGGATTACTAGTTGATCTGCTAACTGCAAGCTCAGCAGGTCAAATCTACCAGTCAATCCTCAGGAGGAAGATGAAGCTTTCTGCTCTCATAAAGATTTATAGCCTCAGAAACCCTATATGAGCACCAGTATGAGTCAGAACCAGCTAGGTGGCACACAATCACCACCACCATTATATATCAATTTTCAGTTATTAATCATTTGTATTTTCTTAATATACTGATTATTTCTGCAAAGCTGGGGGGGATATATCAGTATATTTTAAACAAAGTGTTACAAAGTGAAGGCCTAACAATAAAAAATTCTGTACATTTATGAAGTAAATAGCTGTGTATAGATTATAAAGACTGTAGATTAATATTTTTAATCTAAATGTTTAAAATATTCATTTTTTACTGCTTACTCTTTCTGTGTGATCTTAGTGGTTATGTTCTTTACTCACAAAGAGAGAATGAAGGTAGAAAATTAAGTCAGTAAGTGAAAAATCTAGAAAATGGAATCTAGAATTTTTGACTGTTTCTTTCCCTTTATAATATCTTCCCCCTTTAGGTTATATTTGGAAGAAAAACATGACTCGCCTATTTTCCACTGTGTTTTTCAAAATTAAGGGTAGTGAACTGACTCAATGATACTTAACAACAATTACACTTTCTAAAATCTACATTTCATTTCAAATACAATATGGACCACAATGCTGGTGAGGAAATAACTTTAATCAAGTCTACCATTATATGGAAGTCCTGGTGTAACGCTATAATATAGCATAAGCACTGGACAACAACCTGAGATTAACATACTGACAACACCATCCAGAATGCAATCCAGACATAGAAGTATCTAAAGTAAAACAAACCTTGTTGTTGTTGTTAGGTGCCATCCAGTCAGTTCTGACTCATCACAACTCTATACAAAACAGAATGATACACTTCCCGACCCTGAACCATCCTCACAATTGTTACATTTAAACCTATTGCTGCTGTCATTGTGCCAATCCATCTCACTGAGGGATCTTATTATTTTTTGCTGACCCTCCACTTTACCAAGCTTAATGTCCTTCTCCAGGGTCTGGTCCCTCATGATAATATGTCCAAAGTATGAGAGATGAAGTCTCTGCCATCCTGGGGTATAAGTAACATTCTGACTGTACATCTTCCAACAAAGATCTGTTTGTTCTTCTGGCAATTCATGGTACTTTTAATATTCTTCTCCAACACCATAACACAAATGCATCAATTCTTTTATATTCTTCTTTATTCATTGTTCAACTTGCACATGCATATGAGGCTTTTGGAAATACCATGGCTTGGGTCAGGCACACCTTAGTCCTCAAACTGACATCTTTGTTCTTCCATACTTCAAATAGGTTTTGTGCAGCAGACTTGCTTAATGCAACAGGTCGTTTAATTTCTTGACTGCCGCTTCCATTAGTGCTGATAGGGATACAAGCAAAATGAAGTCACTGACAACTTCAATGTCTTCTTCATTATCAAGATGTTATTTATTGGTCAATTTGGTGTGGATTTTTCTTCTCTTTACATCGAAGTGCAACCCATTCTGAAGGCTGTAGTCTTTGATCTTCATTAGTAAGTATTTTAAGTCCTCTTTGCTTACAGCAAACAGCAGTGTATCATCTGCATATGGCAGGTTGATAATGAGTCTTCCTGCAGTCCTGATGCCATGTTCTTTTTCATACAATCCAGTTTCTTGGATTATTTACTCAGTATACAGATTAAATAAGTATGATAAAAGAATATAATCCTGGCACTCACCTTTCCTGATTTTAAACTATTCAGTGTCCCCTTGTTTTATTTAAAAGAATTATTCTTAGCCTATAAATGGGCTTCTCATGAATAAAATAAAGTGTTCTGGAATACCCAGACTTCACAATGTTATCCATAGCTTGTCATGATCCACAGTCAAAAGCTTTTGTGTAGTCAATAAAGTACAGGTAAACATTTTTCTGGTATTCTCTGTTTTCATCCAAGATCCATCTGATGTCGGCAGTGATATCCCTTGTTCCATGTCTTCATTAGAATCTGGCTTTGATCTGAGGCAGTTCTCTGTCAATGTACTATTGCAGCTGCTTTTGAATTATCTTTAGCAAACTTTTAGTTACATGTGATATTAATGATATTGTCCAATGATTTCTGCATTCTGTTTGGTTACGTCTCTTTGGAATTGACAAATATGGAACTTTTCCAATCGACTGGCTGAGTAGCTCTCTTCCAAATTTCTTGGCATAGAAGAGTTAGTGCCTGCAGTCCGCATCAATTATTTGAAAGATTTCAATTTGTATCCCATCAATTCCTGGAGTCTTGCTCTTTGCCAATGCCTTCAGTGCACCTTGGTCTGCTTCCTTCAGTACCATTGACTATCTCTCTTTTTTTAAAAGATGTTTTATTGAGAATTATGTGATAGTTTACATTCATCCTATCGTATACCATTTCATTGCCATGGTTACAATCCCCTCCATGCATCATCAACCAACCAAAAAGTATATCCTACAAGCTTGCCCACCTCTATCCCCACCCCGGTCGTCAGCACACAGCCCCTCTCCCTCTCTGGGTCTAAAGTCCCCATCTGCTCCATCTCTCCACGTCATTGTCTCTTCCTCCATCTCAGGCACCACTACTCCTCTGGGTAGGATCCTGCTCTCTGCTCTTCTCTCTGCATGGTCCCAGGGAGTTCCGCTCCTAGACTGCAAAGTTAATCACTCCCCTCCTTGCTACAAAACATCTACCTTTACATTTCCAACCCTCACAATCAGTCCTGATAACAATTATTCACTATTGTATCACAAGAGACCTATCCGCATTTCC
>NW_006408546.1:13455184-13460729 GCF_000296735.1 Chrysochloris asiatica | reverse complement strand
ATATTAACATTATTGCCCCCCTTTCCCCCATTCCAACCATGTCTCAATCTCTGTATCCCAGAGCCCTGTTGTTCCAAAATTGTGCATACATCATTCTTTACTTCTGTCCCGCTTAGCCCATGCAAACCTGCTTAATTGTTCTCCCATCTGCTTTGTTCTTCCATTCCCTTCTCCCTTCTTGTATATTGCCTCCCTCCCCAGCACCCAAACTATCCTGTGTCTATTCCCTGCCCTGTGCTCCACCTTCCCCTCCCTCCCTCACCCCACCCTCACATCCCAACAACCAGCAAAGAATCCCTCCCCCCACCTTTAGTATGGGTTCTTTTTCTTAGTCTTTTACAGTAGTGGTCCTATGCAGTATTTCTCCTTTTGTGACTGACTCTTTCACTCAACATAATGTCCTCAATGTTCGTCCATGTTGTGTGGTGGCTTGCAGCTTCCTTATTATTCTTCAAGGTCACATGATATTCCATTGTGTGTATGTTCCACAGTTTTTTTTTTATCCATTCTTCAGTTGATAGGCACTTTGGCTGTCTCCATCTTTTGGCTATTGTAAATAGTGCTGCTATGAACATTGGTGTGCATATATCTACTCATGTTATGGCTCGTATTTCTTGTGGGTAAATACCACGTAGAGGAATTGCTGGATCATAAAGTATTTCTATTTTCAACCTTCTGAGGAAGTGCCATTGGCTATCTTTTGAAATGGTTGAACATCGACCATTTCTTTTTGGTACAATGACTGTGTAGTCCTTCCATTTTTTTTTTTTTTTTTGATGTTTTTATTTCATTCAATATTTTCCCCATTGTTGTTGTTGTTAAGTGCCGTTGAATCAGTTCCAACCCATAGGACCCTGAACAGGGTTTCCGAGGCTGTAAATCTTTATGGGAGCAGAAAGCCTCATCTCTCTCTGGTGGAGCACCTGGTAGTTTTGAACTGCTGACCTTGTAGTTTGCAGCCCAATTCATATCCACTATACTACCAGTATAGAGCTCTGGTAGCGTAGTGGTTACGAATCGGGCTGCGAACCTTAAGATCAGTGGTTCGAAACTACCAGCCGCTCCGCGGGAGAAAGATGAGGCTTTCTACTCCCGTAAGGATTTACACCCTCGGAAACCCTGTATAGGGTCGCTATGGGTTGGAACCGACTCGACGGCACTTAACAACAACAACATACTACCAGTATCCAATACACTACACTACAATATATCAAATCGAGGCTTGAATTTTTTCTTCACTTCTTTCAGCTTGAGAAATGCTAATCATGTTCTTCTGTTTGACTTTCTAACTCCATACCTTTGCACATTCATTACCATACTTGACTTTGTCATTGGTCTTACAAAATTCTATCATGCAATCCCAGCCTTGTTTCTATCACTAGGGCCATTTTTCCAACAGCTAATCCTTCCTCTTTGTTACAAACTTTGGCATTCCAGTCACCAGTAATTATCAGTACATCTTAATTGCATGTTTGATCCATTTTAGACTAAAGAAGTTGATAGAATTCTTTAATTTCATCATTACTAGCTTTAGTGGTTGTTGCATAAATTTGAATAATAGTGGTATTAACTGGTCTTTCTTGTAGGCCTATGGATATTATCTCATCACAGACAGGTTTATACTTCAAGGCATATCTTGAAATGTTCTTTTAAAAATGAATATGATGCCTTTCCTCTTCAATTTGTCATTCCCAGCATAGTAAACTGATTGTCAGATTTTAAATGGACAATACCAGTCCATTTCAACTCACTAATATCCAGGATATCAATATTTATGCATTCCATTTCATTTTTGACAACTTCCAATTTTCCTAGGTTCATACTTCTTACCTTTTTGGTTTTGTAGGTTTTGAATATTTACAGATGTTTCTTCTCATTTTGTGTTGTGGCACATCAGCAAATGAAGGTCCCATAAGCTTTACTCCTTTCACGTCATCATGGTCAACTTTATGAGGAGGCAGCTCTTCCCTAGTCATATTTTGAGTGCTTTCCAGAATGAGGGGCTCATCTTCTAGCACTGTATCTGACAATATTTGGGTACTATTCATAATGTATTCGTATTCCACTACTCTATCTGACAATGTTCTGCTGCTACTCATAAGATTTTCAGTGACTAAACATTCAGAAGCAGTCCCCCCATCTCCTTCCTAGTTTGTCTTAGTGTGGAAGCTCAGCTGAAACCTGTCCACCATGGGTGACACTGCTTGTATTTAAAATACCAGTAGCATAGCTTCCAGCATCACAGCAACACACAAGCCACCACAGTACAACATATTGATAGATAAGTTGTGGAATGGAGACAACTACAAAGCAAAATGAGGAAATAGTATAGATAAGCAACTTCCAAATGGCACTTAAGTCAAGTTCATTTCAAGATGAAACAGACTTTTTAAGTAGGAAAAAATAATACATCATAGGGTAACCTCACAGAAAATTAACTTACCTTTACATTAAAATTTTTAAAAAGGGAAAATCAGAAAGATTTAGTAAACATTAATGCAATAGAAAGGAAAATGAAAAGAAAAATCCTCAAACAAAATGAACACAGTACAGAAAATTATGGTTAACAAAGAAACCAGAAGCACCTAAAAAACACATACTACAAAATGACAGTAATCAATTCTTACCTATTGATAATGGCACTGAATGTAAATGGGTTAAATACAAAAAGAGTAGCAGAATGTTTTTTAAAAACAGAATCCTTTAATATGCTGTCTACAAGAGACACATCAAAAAGATGGCACAGCCTAAATGCCCACCAAAAGAAGAATGGTTACACAATCTTTGGTGCATACCCAAAATGGAATACTCGGTAATGTTGAAGAATAACAATGAATCTGAAAATGGATAAACCTGGAGGATATTATGCTGAGTTAAATTGTTGTTGTTAATTGCCATCAAGTGACTCTGACTCATAGAGACCCCATGTAGGTTCTGAAGGAACTCTTGTAGTGTAGTGGATTATGAACTGGTTCTGGTCTGCTAACCAGTAGTTTGAATCTACCAGTTACCCTTCAGGAAAAAGGTGAGGTTTTCTGACCCCATAAAGATTTACAGCCTTGGAAACCCTACACAGGGTTGCCATGAGTCAGAACCAACTCGGTTGCACACAACCAGCACCACCCGTAGGGTTTCCGAGGAGAGGAAAAGGGTTTGAACTGCCAACCTTGTGGTTAGCATTCCAGTGCTTATCCTACAGCATCACACTAAGACTCCTGAGTTCAATTGTTATTGTTAAGTGCTGTCAAGTCAGTTCTGACACATAGCACCCCTGTAGAGGGTTTCTGAGGAGAGACTGGTTAGTTTGAACCGTCAACCTTGTGGTTCAAACCAACCTGTAGTCAAGTGCTTATTCTGCAGTGCCACACTAGGACTCCATTGAGTGAAATTAGTTAATCACTAAAGGACAAATATTATATGAACCAATGTTGAAAAAAGTTAAGAAAATGTTTTCATGATAAAATAAATATTCTATGATGATTATGGGAGGTGGGGGTTAGGGGAAAGGGAAGATTATTCAATGGGTTAAGGGTAGACACATGGGTGATAGCACAGGCAATATACAACAAGAGTGAGGTTGGCAGAGGGAATATGAAGGTAGTGGGAGACAGGGAAGAATGCAAGAATTAAAGTGAATAAAGGCAAATATTGTTAACTGATGATACACAGAGGAGATAGCAACTATTGAAATGAAGCAAAGTATGTGATTTGATGAATGTAAAACTGATGATCTGCTCTGTAAACCTTTACTCAATTCACAATAAAAAGTTCAAAGCAAAACAAAACAATGGGCAGAGAACATGAAAAGACACTTCACTAAAGCAGACATTCATGTGGTAAACAAACATGAAGAAATGCTGAAGATCATTAGTCACTGTTGTTAAGTGTCAATGAGTTGGTTCTGGCTCATAGCAACACTGAATAGGGTTTCCAAGGCTTTTAAATTTTTTGTGGGAGCAGAAAGCCTCATCTTTCTCCCACAGAATAGCTGATGGACTTGAACTGCCAAACTTGTGGCTCACAGTCCAGTGTTTATCCTCTGGAGCAAAACAGCAATGAGATATCATCTCACAACAGCACTGATAACAAAGTTCAGAAAACCTGAAAAGAAATACAGGTGAGGATGTGGAGAAACTGGCATCCTCCTACACTGTTGATAAGGCAGTAAAATGGTGTAGCCACTGTGAAAAATGTTATGGTGCTTTGTCAAAAAGTTGGAAATAGAAATATTGTATGACCCAGAAGTCCCTTTACTTGGTTGTTGTTGTTAAGTGCTTTCAAGTCGGCTCCAACTCATAGTGACCTTGTATAGGGTTTCTGAGGCTTTAAATCTTCATTGGAACAGAAAGCCTTATCTTTCTCCTGTGTAGTGGCTGGCAGGCTCCAGTCACAGACCTTGTAGTTTACAGTCCAATGCTTATTGTAGGAAGCCACCACACTCCCTCTACTTGGTATATATCCTCAAGAAATGAGAGCTTTACAAAAACAAAAACAGCAGTTTGTTTAGCTATTACAAGAACAAGCAAGCTGTTTGCCAGGGAGCCATCAAGGCAAGCAATCAAGTCTCTTCAGGACAAACCATCCCCCAACTGAAACTTAAAGGGAACACACAAGCAAGTTTGTAAGCTTGCTGGCCTCATTGGTCTACACGAGAGCGGAAGTGGGGGAAAGGCAGCAAAGAAGATAAGGGCTGAGTTTGGCCATAATTTCATAGACTCTTGTCAATCTTGAGATGAGAGAGAGAAGAGGAAGGGTTGATTGGTCCAAAGTTTTAGGAGACTGAGGAACCCTTGAACCCATGAACAATGACCTAGCCATGGAGGACTAGAGCTGAGAGTGAAGTGTCCAGCTGGTATGAAGTGAGGGGAGACGCACAAGAACACCCAAACTTGCAGACAGTACCCATCTGACCTAGCTTCGATGACTTGATCAGAATTCAACTAGAGGAAGATAAAGAAATTTGATAAAGGAAGCAAGTGTAAATTGCTACAGTTTGATGAACTTGACCATACATGTGGATGTAGCTCAAAATACCAATCGAGAAAGTAGGAGTCTTCACATCAAGGATCAAACCTATCCCCTCTGTACACAGGGTTTATAGGGACAGGTAAGTTAGACACTAGCTACCTAAATTGGGGTGAAGGGTGGTGTGGAGATAAAGCCATGAAGTGGCTGTCTCTCACGTTTTCAAGCGGGAGTTTAGTTTCAGAGTGTGAGGGGGAGATAGAATCCCCTCTGAATACTTTTCATTGTAATTGTTATCATAACAGTTGTTATCATCCACCACTCATCTATCAGTTTGTCATACTCTGGTAGCTTGTGACTTGCTGTGATTCTGGAAGCTATGCCACAGGTATTTTAAATACCAGAAGGATTACCCACGGTGGACAGGTTTCAGATGAGCTTCTAGATAAAGACTAGGAAGAAGGAGAGACAAACTACTTCAGAATATTTAGTCACTGAAAACCTTATAAATCGGAGAGAAACACTGTCAGATACGGTGCCAGAAAATGAGCCCCTCAGGTTGGAAGGCACTCAAAATGCA
>NW_006408546.1:13453069-13454114 GCF_000296735.1 Chrysochloris asiatica | reverse complement strand
AAGCCACTGAGGATGAAATAGACGAATTCTACCAACTTCTTCATTGTGAAATTAATCAAACATGCAATCAAGATATATTGATAATCACTGGTGACTGGAATGCAAAGGTTGGAAAAAAAGGGGAAGGATCAGTAGTTGGAAAATATGGTTTTGGCGATAGGAATAATGATAGAATTCTGCAAAACAAATAATTCGTTATTTTCAAATACCTTTTTTAAACAGCATAAGAGACAACTATACATATAGATCTCACCAGATGGAATACACAAAAATTAAATTGACTACAGCTGTGGAAAGAGACAGTAGAAAAACTCCGTAGTATCAGGCAAAACAAGGCAGAGGCAGATTTGGAACAGACCATCAATAGCTCATATGCAAATTCAGATGGAAGCTGAAGAAAACGAAAACAAGTCCACAAGAGCCAAAATATGACCTTGAATATATCCCACATTAGTTTAGCGATCATCTGAAGAACAGATTTGATACAGTAAACACTAAAGATTGAAGACTAGAAGAGTTGTGGGATGGCATCAAGAACATCATACATGAAGAAAGGAAAAAGATAGAATTTTGCGGGTAAATAGATGACTAATTCTGAAAGAAGAGGTATAATTTGGAATACTTTTATTAGCAACCATGGGGCATATTGCTCATGTTTAGAAGAAACTGTTTTTTAGTACAAAAAAAGGAATGAAAAAATAGTGGTTTAATCTGGTAGGTAGATCATCATGGCACATTATTGCCACCAGTTGGCAGCACACCTTAATTGCAAGAGTAAAATACCATGTCTGGTTTTTGTAAAATAGAATCCTGGTGTTGCACTGTAGGATAAACACGGACCACAAGACAATTTGAACCACAAGATTGTTGGTTCAAAACCACCAGCTGATCGTTGGAAACCCTCTACAGTGTCTCTATGAGTCAGAATAAACAATGTTGTTGTTGTTGTTAAGTGCCTTCGAGTCGGTTCCGACCCATAGCGACCCTGTACAGGGTTTCCGAGGGTGTCAATCCTTACGGGAGTAGAAAGCCTCATCTTTCTCCC
>NW_006408546.1:13438359-13452969 GCF_000296735.1 Chrysochloris asiatica | reverse complement strand
CGGAGCGGCTGGTAGTTTCGAACCACTGACCTTAAGGTTCGCAGCCCGATTCGTAACCACTACGCAATAGTAAATGTCCTTAATAAACTTAATATACAATAATAAATAGCCTCTAACCAACTGAACATGCCAAAGAATGGTTGATTTTGCAGGAAGTGAGACATTAGTTATAATTCCCCAAAGCACTTATGTTACAGACATTTTACAGGGTTTGGGAGAAGTTTGAAAGTGAAGGGTGACAAAGCATGATCAGAAGGCATCTAGTTGTTTTAAATAATCAGCAGCAGCTCTGCAAAGTGGGAGGGGTCATCATGAACCAAATGTTCCATAAAAGAATTCCTTCTGTGAAAGTAATACCGTCATAATCATCATCAAAACAAAAGTTAACTGTCTCTCACACTAAACAGAGTTCAAAGGTCATTGGAATAACTTGCAATTTGCATGCAAAAATTATTCAGAGAGGAAAAAGTTTAGCCAAATTTTTTAAGGAGTTGTGCTGTTCAAATAGTCACAAAGTAGCCCTTTGTGTTACAAACAAAATTCTTCATGTTATGGTTAATTATAATTAACATGAGGCGCTCTGGTAGTGTAGTGGGTTAGGCATTGGGCTGCTAACTGCAAGGCCAACAGTTCAAACGACTAGCTGAAAGATAAGGCTTTCTGTTCCTGTAAAGATTTATAACCTCAGAAACCCTATACAGACAGGGTTACTAAGTGTTAGAACTGACTCCATGACACAGCAACAACAACCAACCATAATGAGTATATTTTCAGACACATTTTTTGGGATATATTTAGAGAAAAATAAAAGCAATCCAAAACTCCAGGTAAATAAAATTATGCAAAGTCTTTTAAAATAAACTATAGAACAATTTATACTTTTGGAGTCTATCCATATCATAGAACTTGGGATGCAATTTTTCTATCTATAACATTGTGTTTATTTTTGGACCAAGTTGGCTAACAGATTGAGTTGAAGTAATGGTCTAATGGGTGTGTGTCTGAAGAAGTTTGTCACTCTTTTTGATATTTTGATCATATCTATGATTTAAAGCTGTTAATGGTAGCATAGTGGTTACGAGTCAGGCTGCCAACCTCAAGGTCAGCAATTCAACACTACCAGAAGTACCGTGGGCGAAAGATGAGGAATTCTGCTCCTGTAAAGATTTATAGACTCGGAAACCCTGTGCAGGGTTACTATGAGTCGGAACCAACTCCATGGTACTTAACAACAACAAATGAAAATTATGAGGATTATGCAGTACTGGACAATGTTTTGTTCTATTGTACACAGGATTGCTGGGTGTCAGAACAGACTTAATGGCACCTAACAATAACAACAATGAAAATTGAGGGGTGTAAAGCCCATTACAAAGAGATTGGAATCTTAAGAATTTAATGAAATAAGAGGCCCCTGGGAAATCAGTAATTCTGTATCAAAGTAAATATTTTATGGATTTTTACTAATTTATCATACAAGCAGCTAAAGAATAAATGAAGCTTCCCTTTGCTTACATTTATGATTGATCACACCAGATCGATTAGTGCGAAGAATTTGTGACAAAATAGACAGAAATTGGGAAAAGGTCAAGGCATTACTTGTATGCCAGTGAAGCATTTTAGGTTATGTTTTGTAAGCCATAGTTACTAAAGAAGCCCTGGTAGCGTAGTGGATTACAAATTGGACCACTAACTCAAGGTCAGTAGTTCAAAGCTATAGTTGCTTTGCTGGAGAAAGATGAAGCTTTCGGCAACGGTAAAGATTTACAGCCTCAGAAGCCCTGTATAGTGGGGGTGGGGAACATTCAGCCCACGGGCTGTATAAAGTCCACAAAAATCATTTGATCTGGCCCTGCCAAGGCAACCACAGGTCCAGCCATCATATTGTTGTTGTTGTTAAGTGCTGTTGAGTTGGTTCCGACTCATAGCATCACTGTATAGTTTTCAAGTAGCAGCTGGTGAGTTTAAACCGTCAATCTTATAGTTCAGTCTACTGCTGATGCTACAGCATCATACCAGGAGTCCATAGCCATCATATTGTTGTTGTTAAGTGTCATTGAGTCAGTTCTGACCCATAATGAACCTTTATAAGGTTTCCAAGGAACACCTGGTGAGCTTGAACCACCAACCTCACAGTTAATTAAATGTTTGACTAAATATAGCAGGCTAATGTTTAAGATGATAATTTTGTATGGCCTGAGAATGATGTTATAAATTTTAGCAGAAAAACGGTTCCCCATCCGCGCTATACAGGGTACTCAATGAATTGGAAATGACTTGGTGGCACACCATACCACATACCACCAGGAATCATTAAAAGTATGTGTATAAGTAAACAATGTTGCATTTTCTAAATGGAGGTAAATGAAGGATAAGAACTGTTTAGAATACTATCACAATATTGTTCCAGTTTAAGGCAACAGGTTATGAGCAGAGTTGAGAAGGGAAGAGCTTGAATGGGGGGATAGCAGCAGTAGAGGAAAAAGCAAGGGATATGATGGCTTTTTTGAAGGAAAGTCAAGTCAGCTTAATTAAGTATGAGGGCAGAATAACAATATTTTTAGGTTTCTATGAAATTGGAAGTCCTAGTGTGATACTTCAGGATAAGCACTGGACTGCCAACCACAACGTTTGTGGTTCAAACCTAACCAGTCAGTCCTTGGGAAACCTATATAGTGTTGCTATGAGTTGGAACTGACTCAATGGTACTTAACAACAACAGCAACAATATGAACTTGGAAAGTTAACTACCCAAATCCTTGGCTATATCAAAATTTTAAAAAATGTTCTTAGCAAGATAAGCAATAACAATAATACCAAAGACATTTCTGTATAATTAACTGTTTTAATGCTCATAATATTATAAGGTAAGTACTATTATTATTTTCATTTTGTTGTTATGTGCCGTGGACTTGGTTCTGACTCATAGGGATTTTGTACAGGGTTTCCGAGGCTGTAAATCTTTATGGGAGCAGAAAGCCTCATCTTTCTCCCGCGGAACTGCTGGTAGTTTCAAACTGCTGACCCTGAGATTTGCAGCCCGATTTGTAACCACTATGCTACCAGAGCTCCTTATTTTCATCTTATAGTTGAGGAAATTAAGGCATAGAGATATGCACAATGTAACATAGCTAGTAGGTGGCAGAGCAGTCTATTTCAGAGTCTATATTCTTAATCACTATACTATGTTAAGTTATAATGAGAAATTAGGAAATTTGAATTATTATTTTAAATGTTGTGTAGTGGAACTTGAGGAACCTTAATTAGGAAAAATCAGAATTAAACAGGATTTTAGGGGTATTTCCAAGAGATAAAGGAGTCCTAGTACAAATGTATGATGAAGCACTGAACTGCTAACTGAATGATTGGCTATTCTGGGGGAGAAAGATGACACTTTCTGCTCCTGTAAAGATCTACAGCCTGGGAAACCCTGTACAGAGTCACTATGAATTGGAATTGATTCAATGGCAGTGAGTTCTAACAGAAAGAACCCTGGTGGCACTATGGTTAAGCACTCCACTTCTAACAGAATGATGGTTAGAACCCAACTGTTCAACAAAAGAAAGATGTGACAGTCTTTTTCACATCTGTAAATTTTAGGAAAACAGTCCCATTGGGATTATTTTGACTCTAAGAGAAAGAATGCAACAGAGAAGAACAGAGAATTATGGGTCCAAACCATAAGATGAAAGAAAAGTGGAGGAACTAGCAAAGGTATGAGAGGAACAGTAAATTGAGTCAGTGTAAAATCCAGTGCTTCAAGAGAAAGCATTTCAAGAAGGGAATGGGAACTGAATGTGCCTAGAAAATGAGGAATAAGAAAATGGTTTGGGAATTCGAACTCTGGTGACCTTGAAGTGTAAGTTGCTGTTATGGAATCATATTGATAAAAGCTAACAAAAAAGATGGAAATGAAGACTGCAACTGCTTCTTACGAAAATGTAACAGCAAAAAGCAAAGTGGATATGTGGATATGACACTTGGCTAAGTGTCCATGAGTTGGTTTTGCCTCTGGTTTACAGAAGAGTGGCTGGGGGTTCTGAACTGCTGACCCTGGGAATCAAAACAACCTTGAGGTCCAGTGCTTATCCTACAGTGCCATGATTGTTGTTGTTGTTGTTGTTAAGTGCCTTTAGTTGGTTCTGACACATCGTGACCTTGTACCAGTTTCCAAGAATATAAAAGACAATGAAAGATGTTGAAAAAGAGAGAGAGAGAAAGAAATCAATAGATGAGAAGACATTGCTGATACTAAGCTCCTACTGAAGAGGCGGTGCATGGAAGGAGAAAGTGGGAAGAGATAACTAAAGGGTTAGCTTTGGAAAATGAACTCATGTGAGAATTTGTGAGATTGTGAATGGGAGTCCTGGTGTGGTGCTGTAGGATAAGCATTGAGCGGCAAGGTCAGTTTGAACCCACCAATTGAACCTGGGAAACCCTATATAGGGGGCGCTACGAGTCAGAATCGACTGGACTGCACGTAACAAGGGATATTTTAAGATGAAAATGAAAATGGAAGTGGAGCTCAGGAAACTAGATTAATCATCTGTTAATATGGAGAGGCTCTGGCATATTGAGTAACAAAGAAATAAATTCAAATCTTTTCAGAGACTACAAGGGAAGTCAGTCAGAGAGACTGGTGAGTTATTATGAGCTGGAGTCCAGTTGAAGTTCACAAACTGATACCCTACCCACCGAGTTGTGACTTTTTACAGTGAAAAGTCACATTTAATGATCCTTGGCGGGAGCAAACACGTACGTTAGCAGTGGTATGGTTATCCCCTGTGTGACAGAATATATAATTGTGTTTTCGTGACCCTGGGTGGCTTCCAACCACCAATCTTTAGTTTAGAAGTAGATGCTTCTGGGCTTAACCAGACTAAGAAAGTTGAATAATTCTAAAAAAGAGTTCTGGTGTGGCACTGTAAGATAAGCAATGTTCTACTAAACACAAGGTCAACCCACCAGTGCTCTCGGAAACTCTATACAGAGTCGGACTCCTGAGATGTGGTACTGTAGAATCAGCACTTGACTGCAAACCACAATGTTGGCAGTTCAAGCCCACCAGCCAATCCTCAAAAAGCCTATACAGGAGTTATGAGTAGGAAACCAACCACTCGATAGCACTAACAACACGTCAGAACCGACTAAATGGCACACAATAACAACCACCAGGACAAAGCAATACTAAAACATAGAGGTGGCTCTAGTCACAGAGAACTTAGCCAAAAAGGGACTGATGGATGGGGAGATTTTGCAGTGAAAAGTTGGGAATGAGTGAAAGGCAGGAGCCATGGGCAGGGAAGGTGCAGGGTTAGGGAAGTGGCCAGATTCAACAGAATATTTGATCAATTTTTTTCCCTTTGCAGCTAAAAGACTAGCAATCTCCTGCCTATTTTAGGGCCACTGAGTAGTCAGTGGTCAAAGAAATCGAATTCTAAGCCTGAATGTGTGTGTTTTCCCAGTTTAGCTACACTCCCTTCTCACTAACTAGCCAATGCTGCCGCCTTATGAAAAGCAAGCACCACGGAGGGAATCTACTTTCAGAGGTAGAAACGACGCCAATCGGCCTAGGGTGGGCAGTGTTCCGTCCAGATTGGCCTTGAGGGAGGTCCGGAAGTTCCGGAAACCTATTCACCCGCGCCCGGGAAAGCGCCTCGTCAACACTAAATCGAGAATACAACGCTAGGCTCGCAGGCCCTCCCGCTCAAACCGCAGAGGCGGGAAAAGCAGGGTTTAGCGCCGCCGCTCCTTCCCGTTTCCGCTGCTCGCCTCGGGGTTAATGGGGGGAACGACAGAAACCAGGCGGAATATCAAGGAAGAGTCGGGCCTGAGACCAGGGGAGGTGCCTCGGTGAAGGGACTGGGGGCGGGATCCCCTCCCAGGTCTCGGAAGAGCTACAAAAATGGCGGGCGGCAATTTGGACAGCGGCGCGCGCAGGCGCCACCGTGGCCGTTGTTACGCCCACCTCGGGAGGTCCACGAGTCTACAACGTCCTATCCAAGGGGTATCCGTCGCCCAAGATTGGCTGAGCCGAACTAGTACTACGTGCAGGGGCGGAGCCTCGTCGCAGCAGCCACGTTTCCCGCCCCTCTGCTGCGCGTGCGCGCAAGGTCCAAAGGAAACTGTGCGCGCGCCCCCGCCGCGGCCCCCAGCTCGTGCCTCAGCCCCCTCCCCTTTCCGGGCAGGCCGGTCCCGTCAGAGAGGCAGTGAGCACCGCGGCCAGCAGAGGGCGGACCGGACCCAAGTCTGCAGCGGCGCCATTGGCGTGTGGAAAATGCCACCAGATGGCGGGTTAGGATTGCAGCTCCGTTGAAGGCGCGGCCCCCGCTCCCGAACCCCCGGCGACCACCCCGTAACAACCCCCCCACATCGGGAATAACACACCGGAGACTTTTGGGGGGAAATTGGGTCGACGGCCGGCGGCACCCGGATGGGTAGCTAAGGTGAGTGCGGGCGGCGGCGACGGCGGCGGGGGGCGGAAAAGAGGGGGAATGCGGCGGCCGCGGCGCGGGGGCTGGAAGCGCCGATCCAAGATGGAGGCCGGGCGAGAGCGAGAGAGCGCGAGCGGGCGGGCCGGGCGCGGGCTCCGCGCGCGAGAGGGAGGCCGCGCGGGCCTGTGCGGAGCGCGGCGGCCGCGGACCGTCCAGGCGCTGGGGAGGGGGACTGTGGGCGCGGCGGGCACCGTGGTGCCCTCGCCGCTCCCCACCCCTCCCGCGGGCCCTGAAAATTGTGCCCCCCGCCCGCCCTGGCACTAAGGCGACGGGCGCGGAAGCCTTTGTGGCGCGCTCGGGCCCGCTGCCAAGCCCGCCCTCAGTCCCCCCGCCCGGGCTCTCGGGACTTGTCCGCGCCCGGCGGGGCTGGGCCGAGGCGGACTGGCGCGGACGCCCTCCGCCGCTCGCCGACCTGCGTTTCTGCAGTGTTTTAGCGGCGGCCGCGTCACATGACAACGAGCTCGCCTTAGCGGAGGGGCCTGGGGGTCGTTTGGCGTGGCGGCCGGCCAGGCCTTTTCTTCGTGGGGTGGGGCAAGAGGGTGAACGGCTGAAGAAGAGGGTGCGTCGGAGCTCTGCTTTCCCGCTATGTGCCCTCTCGGCCCCGACCGGAGGCCCCCTTGTGAAACGTGTCCAGGCCCGAGCACTGCCCCGCCAGTTTGCCAATCCCACGGGAGATGAGGCCAATAAAAGTTGTTTTCCCTCCTTTCTCGGGGTGGGGGCGGGGTGAGAAGCTGGGAAATTGGAGTGCCTGGAGTTGGACCTGGGCCTCGATTGGAGAATCCGAACTGGGTGCTCTTCTTATGTGCTGTAGGGACTAAGATATTTTCAGGTATTCAGACTGTCACGTCACTCTTTTCACCCACAGTTGAAGTGTTATTGATTCTCCTCTGATTGCAGGGAATCATGCCCCGGGCGCATAAATTATGAGATTGTTTTGGAATGTTAGAGAGTCAAAACAATGTTACATGTGATGATAGCGAATTAATTTGCTGCTAAAGTTGGTAGTGTTAAGGTGATGAAAATAGTTTATTCCTTTTATCAGTTATGAGTAGAACTATAATTCGCATCTTCTTAGCAAATATAGTTAATGTTTGTGAAAGTATTTGAATTGGCATAAAGTCTGATTTGCAACTTATTTGGGATTTAAGTGACTCCATTTTTTTTCGTTTCACTTGGAAATTTGATGGTATAATACTTGGACATATACAGAATAGTCACAGTAAAAAACTTGGCTTATTGTATGATACATTGTACCATGTTCTCATATTCATAATGTATGAAGAACTAAGATTAAAGAAAGTTCAAGGGGCGAAAACATTGAAAGAACCAAATGATTACTTACTTGCTATTTTATTTTTGAGAATATTTAACTGATGATTTCTTACTCAAAGTTTTAGAAAACCTACAGGTGTTACTAAAGGGTTTTTTTCCTTAACATTTTCAAAGTGCACTTTGATTAAATTTATTTAAGTGGTCTACCAATGGTCATTTTTATAGCCTTTTTTTTTTTTTTAGCATAATTTCTCCAGTATCCACTTTAGTCTTGATGTTCTGGCAAAGCTAAGGGATAGTCAGAGACAAAATACAGAAAATTGTATTATGTGATGATACCTGTTATTAGGATTGCCACTTTTGAGTAGAATAATAAAATTACTGTTTGAATGGTTCTTTGAAAGCATTAAGGGCAGTGTAGTGTCTAAGACTCGTGGCACTGTGGGCTAATACGTCAGACTGCAAAGTCTTTGGACTGCAGTATCAGTTGTTTCAAGCTCACCAGCTGCTCCTTGGAAACCCTGTACAGGATTGCTATGGGTTGGAATTGACTCGACAGCACTAAACAAGAGAATCCTGTACTGGAGTTACTTTAAGCATCACCTTAGGCTTGCGATCTTTGGGCTGTATTGCTCTTCGAACCCTACTTTTCTCATTTCTCATATGGTGGTATATCTTATATGGTAGTTGTTTAACAGGGGTTTTCAAGACTGTAAGTCTTTATGGGAGCAGACAGCCTCATCCTTCTTCCTTGGAGCAGGTGGTGGATTTGAACTGCCAACCATGCTCTTAGTAGTCTGATGCTTAACCTACTTTTTTCTTTGGTAGTGGATCTATTTGTTGTTTCCGACTCATAATGACCCTGTATAATGTACTGAGGAGCAACTGGTGGGTTTGAACTGCAACCTTTTAGTTAACAGTCTGGTGCTTATCCTATAGCGCCATACCTGGAATCCTGGATCTATAGATCTTCATTATCTTAGTGCTGTAAGAAGATATGCACTCTGGGGACAAAGATGTATGCCACTTTCCTCTTTTTTATATTTGCTGCTTTGATTTATATTTTATTGCTAAGTGCTGTCAAGTCAGTTTTGACTCAGGGTTTCCAAGGAGCAGCTTGGTGTGTTCAAACTGCACCATACCAGGACTGCTATAGCTTGTTCAGTGCTGTCTCTGACTCATAGCCAACCTGTGTAGGGTTTCTGAGACTGTAAATCTTTACAGGAGCAGAAAGTCTTATCCACCCCTTCATATACCTTTTTAAGGGGTTGCATTTGTTTTCTGTTGA
The DNA here is from genome assembly GCF_000296735.1 of Chrysochloris asiatica. Taxonomy (NCBI): domain Eukaryota; kingdom Metazoa; phylum Chordata; class Mammalia; order Afrosoricida; family Chrysochloridae; genus Chrysochloris; species Chrysochloris asiatica. The sequence continues at coordinate 13,443,915 of NW_006408546.1, read as the reverse complement.
TACATAACAAATTAATACTAGCTATGAGATTTAGATAACACCTGTTTATTAATTTGCAGTTTCTATATTTTGAAAGTGTGGTGTGGTATGTTGTTAAGTGCCATTGAGTCAGTTCCAACTCATAATGACCATGTATAGTATTTTTGAGGAGCAGTTGGTGGGTTTGAACCTCCAACCTTGTGGTTCAAACCAACCTGGCAGTCCAGTGCTTATCCTACAGCGACACAACTGGGCTCTATGTTCATGGTCTCAGCAGGCTGACATTAAAATGTTGGCTGTAACTGCAATTCTCATTTGAGTTTTGGTTTCCTATTCTAAGCTTATTGCTTGTTGGCAGAATTCATATCCCTTTCAGCCAGGTGATTGATCTTACTGTCTTGCTCTAGCCGTTGACCAGGGATTGCTCTCAGGTCCTAGAGGCCATCCATAGTTTCTTAACACATGGCCTCATAGGCAGTTCTCAACTGACCTCTAGACCCTGTTTAACAGCTTGCCTGATAAATCATGTTTGTAGCATAGTGGTTATGAGTTGGGCTGCCAACCTCAAGGTCAGCAGTTCAAAACTATCATCCATTCTGCGGGAGAAAGATGAGGCGTTCTGCTCCCATAAAGATTTACAGCCTCGGAAACCCTGTGCAGAGTCACTGTGAGTCAGAACAGACTCCATGGTACTTAACAACAACCTAGGATATACTTCCTTTTACTTTACTCAACTGATTAGGGACTGTAATTGCATATGCATATACATCACTTTTGCCATATAATATAATCAATCATATTGGTGGTATTCCATTATTTCTAAAGTTCTTTTCCATACTCAAGGGCTCAGTTCATTGGGAATTCTTAGAATTGTACCTGTCATGGGAAAAGAAATACGATGGGAATTTCAAACGTTCCTGGACATTTTAAATTAAAAGATATTGGAAAATTTCCTTGAACTTTTGAAGCCTTTCATATCTTCACATTTGTCTCCTCAGAATTTGCGTATACGAGAGGAAGACATATACAGAGCAATAATGCCACACCACCTACACCATATAATTTTCCTCATGTTTATTTTGTTTTTTCTTCATAATTTTTCCAATCCCGTATATCCTGGTACCAGTATCTTAAATCAATTAGTGGAGTTTCTGTGAAAGTATTTTAAATGAGAGGAAATTAAAAACAAAAATGAAATTTTTTTTAAAAAAAGAACACAGTATAAGAGGAGATTAGATTATGTAATTCTTACCATTCCTTAATCCATGTTGTTTTGAGGGAAGAGAGTCTCAGAGAAGCTAAGGAATTTAAATGCCACTATAAGGAGCTCTGGTAGCGTAGTGGTTACGAATCAGGCTGCGAACCTTAGCCGCTCCATGGGAGAAAGATGAGGCTTTCTACTCCCGTAAAGATTTACACCCTCGGAAACCCTGTACAGGGTCGCTATGGGTCGGACCCGACTCGATGGCACTTAACAACAACAACAACAACAACAATAAGGTCAGTAAGCTCTGGTAGCATAGTGGTTCTGCTCCCATAAAGATTTACAGCCTTGGAAACCCTGTACAGGGTCGCTATGAGTCGGTTCCGACTCCAAGGCACATAACCACCACCACCATAAGGTCAGTGGTTCAAGCTCACCAGCTGCTCTGTGGAAACCCTATACAGGGTCACTATGGGTCAGATTTGACTCGATGGCACTTAACAACAACAACAACAACAACATAGCCTCGGATAAGAATCGGGCTGTGAACAGCAAGGTCAACAGTTCGAAACTACTAGCTGTTCTGTGGGAGAAAGATGAGTCTTTCTGCTCCTGTAAAGATTTATGGCTTCGGAAACTCTGTTTAGGGTTGCTATGAGTCGGAATCGATTCCACGGCACATAACAACAACAACAATAGCCTTGGAAACCCGGTGCAGGTTCACTGAGAGTCTGAACCGACTCCATGGTACTTAACAACCACAACAACTATAATATACTAGTAAGTAGCAGGAGGATATATACACTCATTGTAGCACTTGGAGTTGCTTGGTGATTGGTCCAGCATTTTGTAAGGAAATTCTTAGGAAAAAGGATAGTTTTTTGAAAGTAGCAGAGTAGATGTCTTATTGGTAAGACGAAGATACTAGAAATTTGGTCATGGTTTAACAGTCTAAGAAGAAAAATATTTGCTGCCTTTGAAAAATGAGCCATATACATTGTCATGATGGAAAAAATTCTTTGGCTTACCTTTCTCATCATTGCAATTTTTAGTATTCTTAAAACTTCTTCCTAATAAGCCTCTGGGATTGCCCTGTGCCCTTTGAGAAAATCTATCAAGATTACTCCTTTGGGCTCTCCCAAAACAGTCTCTATAACTTTCTTATATGACCTATTTGCTGTGAATTTAACTGGCCCAGCAGGTACCCTAGGAAACCATTGTTTCGTTTTAACATTTTTCTGAAGGAACTCTAACAAGAATAAGGCAAGTGTATTACTGAGAGAACTTGTCTGCAGCCATGCACTGATTATAAAGGCATGTTTATAATTTTTTTTTTCTTTTTTGGAACAAGCCTGTGCACGTGTACTGGAATCTTAATTGTTATGTGCCCTTGTATGGTTCTGACTCATAGTGTTCCTGTGTAGGGTTACTGAGGCATTAAATCATCATGGGAACAGAAAGCCTCATGTTTTTCATTGAAGTAGTTGGCGGGTTTAAATCGAGGACTTTGTGGTTTGCAGACCAGTGCTTATCTTACGGAGCCACCGCACTGCTGGAACCCTTGTAGTGCACTTTTTGATTTACCTTGGTACTTCCTCATGGTTTATATATTTTTGTGTTTTTTTTTTTTTTTTTTTTTTTTTTTTTTTTTTTGTGTGTGTGTGTGTGTGATGTCCTTGTCAGGTTTTGATATTAGGTTTATGATGGCCTCATAGAATGATTTGGGAAGTGTTCCCAAGAGTGTGTGTATTAATTTTTCCTTGAGTATTTGCTAGAATTCACCAGTGATACCATCTAAACCTGAACTTTTCTGTTTCATTCCATCTAATTGGTTAATATCAGTTTTTCAAGATTCTTTGTTGTTCTTCTGTCTGTAGAATCTGTAGTCATTGTTGGCATTGTTAAGTGCCATTGAGTCAGTTTTGACTCAGAGACCCTGTCTAGGGTCTGAAGAGTGGCTATTGGGTTTGAATCACCAACCTTGCTGTTAGTATCCAGTACTTATCCTACAGTGTGTCACACAAGGACTCCTCCTTAGTTCTTGGTATAGTTAATGGACTTTTTCTCTGTCTTCAGTTGTCTAAATAGTGGTTTACCAGTTTTGATGATCTTTTAAAAAATCTACTTTAGCATTGTGAATAGTTTCTATTTCTTTCCTATTATTCATTTCTACTTTTATTTTTCATTTCTACTTTTATAATTTCCTTTCTTTTGATCTTTTTTGCTTCTTAAGATCATTTATTTAAGATCTTAAGATCAATTATTTTTTATTAAACACTGTAAAGCTGTAGGTTCTCCTCTAAGCTTTGTTGCAACCTAGGAGTTTAGATATATTGCACTTTCTTTGTCATTCAGTTTTAAATAATGTCTAGCTTGTTTTTGTCATATTTTAGCACGTGATTTATTTTTTATTTAGAAATATATTGCTTAAAGTTAAAATATGTGGAGTTTTTCTACATATAGTACGTACTAACTTCCACTTTAAAGTCATAGAACTTTTTTTTTATGATTTTGATACTTTTCAATTTGTTGAGACTTATTTTGTGATATAGCATGTGTTCTGTCTTGGTAAATGTACCTGTGTACTTGAAGGACCGTACGCTTGGCTCGGGAACAGCACAGGTTTGAACTGTGTGGGTCCATTTATACATGCATCTAAAAATATCACATTTATTAATCATCTATGCTTGAACTATTAATTTCTTCACTAAATTGTATACTACAATAGAATGTGATCTATAGTTCTTAAATATTTTTCATGTGCTTAGTGCAATACCATAAACCTTGGATAACAAACACTGTGGGACTGATAAAAAGTGCCACTAGTGATGCTGGAGGCAGTACTCCCAAGACGCAGAGAAGAATGGTAACATCACAAGAAAAATTTAATTGCTTGATATGTACTGTAGATTGAGGTCTCTAGCTGCTGTGGCTCTCTATTTCAATGTAAACGAATCTACCATAAAGACCATTGTAAAAAAATAAATAAGAGGATATTCATGAAGACAGTGCTGCAGTTTGGCCAGCAAGGGCAAAAACCTTGCACATTTAGCAAAATTATATTTTATCTCATTGAAATGCAATATATATATATATATGGGTGCAGTACATAATACATTAAATTATTAAGTTATTTGCTGTTGATTTGGTTCTGACTCGTGGTGACCCTGTATAGGGTTTCCGAGGAGCGGTTGGTGGTGTAATACATATAACATAGAGAAAATGTACGTTAATCCCTTGTTTGTTATTGATAGATAAGCCTTCTGGCCAACAGTAGGCTATTAGTGATTAGGATTCAGGGAACTTTGTCCTGCACGGGGGTGCGAGGAATGGGGTATTGAGTCGGGGGTATGGCAGTGGAAAAGGCCGCTAAGGTTGTCCAAGGTTGTTCAAGGGTCAATTTTATTTATTCTGTACTTGGGTCTTTTATTGTTAAGTACTGTCAAGTTGGTTTGGATTTGTAGCAACCCTGTATAGGGTTTCCAAGAAGTGGTTGGTGAGTTCACCAACCTTGCAGTTAGCAGTCTGGTGTTTATACTAAAACGCCACACCAGGACTCCTGTAAGGTGTAGTAGTTTGTAAGTATCAATTAAATTAGGTAATTGGCAGCATATTTTAGATCATATAACCTTGCTTGTAAGCTGAACTGCTCCTGTAAAGATTTACAACCTTGGAAACAGTTGTTGATAAGTGCCATCAAGTAGATTCTGACCCATAGCGACCATGTGTAGGGTTTCCAAGGAGTAACTCACTGGTGAGCTTGAACCCCCGACCTTGCAATTCAAACGACTTTACACTCCGGCACATTAACCCACTGTGCCACACCCCAGGACTCTGTATACATAGTCAATATGGGTTGGAACCGACTTGATGGCACACAACCCAACAAAATGTCTTTACTGATTTATTTGGCTGAAAAGGTTAAAATTTCTAACTGTGACTGTGGAATTGTCTTTCACCTTTCATTCAGTCAAGTTTTGCCTTACATATTTTGAATTCTTATTAGGTGCATTTAATTTGATACTTTTATTGTCCAATGGACCTGTACATCATTATGAAATGCCCTTTTTTTCCTCTTGTAAAATTCTTTGTTGTGAAATCTACTTTATCTTACATTAATATAAGCACCCAGCTTCCTTAAAGCTACTTATTTCTATAGTATGTCTTTTGGTTTTACAGTGTATTTCTTTTATTTACTTAAAATTTTTTTATTATGTTTAAAGTGTACTTTAAAAAAAATTTTTTTTAAATTTTTATTGTGGATTGAGTGAAAGTTTCACATACAACCATTCATATAACTTGTATCATTACATTGATTATAATCCCCTCCATATACCATTAGTTAAAAGTATTTCTATCCACTTTAGCTTTTT
>NW_006408546.1:13426564-13431099 GCF_000296735.1 Chrysochloris asiatica | reverse complement strand
TGGGCATCTTCAGGGGTTATCTGTGGCCTTAATACTTAGATGGGTATGCGTCATTTGATTTCTTGACTGCTGCTTCCATGAGTATTGATAGTTGATCCAAGAGAAATGAAGTCCTTGACAACTTTTCTCCGTTGATAAGAATGTTGTTTATTGGTCCATTGGTGAGGATTTTTATTTTCTTTACATTGAGATGTAATCCGTACCGAAGGCTGCGCTCTTTGATCTGCATCAGTAAATGTTATAAGTCCTCTTCACTTTAGCAAGTAAGGTTGTATCATCTGAATACTGCAGGTTGTTAATGAGTCTTCCTCCAATCTTGATGCCATGCTTTTCTTCATAGAACCCAGTTTCTCAGATTATTTGCTCAGCATTCAAGTTGAATAAGTGTGGTGAAAGAATACAACCTTGTCGTACACCTTTCTTTATTTTAAATCATTCAGTGTTCCCATATTCTGTTTGAACAACTGCCTCTTAGTTCAGGTACAGATTCTTGATGAGCACAATTGTTTCAGAATACTCATACTTCGCAGTGTTGTTCGTAGCTTGTTATGATCCACACTATCAAACGCCTTTGCGTAATCAATAAAGCACAGGTCAACATCTTTCTCATATTCTCTGCTTTCAGCCAAGATCCATCTGACATCAGCAATGATATTCCTCGTTCCATGGCCTCTTCTGAATCCGGCTTGAACTTTTGAAAGTTCTCTTTCAATGTATGATTGCAGCCATTTCTGTACTACCTTTAGTAAAAGTTTAATCGCATGGGATATCAAAGAGATTGTCCGATGATTTCCGCATTCTTTTGGGTCACCTCTCTTTGGAATGGATATAAACACGATCTCTTCCAGTCAGTCGGCCACATGGTTAGCATCCAGATTTCTTGGCAGAGATGAGTGAGTGCCTTCCAGTGCTGCCTCACTTTCTTGAAATACTTCAATTTGTATTCCATCAGTTCCTGGAGCCTTGTTCTTTGCCAATTCCTTTCAAAGCACTTTGGACTTCCTCCTTCAGTATAATTGGCTCTTGATCATATGCTACCTCTTGAAACAGCTGAACATTAACTATTTCCTTTGGGTACAGCGACTCTGTGTATTCCTTTCATCTTATTTTGATGCTTTCTGCATCATTCAGTAATTTGCCCAGAGAATCCTTCAATAATGAAAGTCAAGGCTTGAATTTTTTCCTCAGTTCCCCTAGCTTGAGAAATGCTGAGCGTGTTCTTCCTTTTTGTTTTTCTGATTCCAGATCTTTGCACATTTTGTTGTAATATTTGGCTTTATCTTCTCGAGCTGATCTTTCAAGCTTTTTGTTCAGCTCTTGGACCTCCTCATTTTTTCCATTTGCTTTAGCATCTTTATGCAGGGTAGCAAGTTTCAGTGTTTCTTCTGACATCCATTTTGACCTTTTCCTTCTTTCTTGTCTTCTCAATGACTTTCTGCTTTCTTCTTGTAGGATGTTCTTGATGTCATCCCATAACTCTTCTGGTCTTTGGTCTTTAGTGTTTAATGTATCAAATCTGTTCTTCAGATCTCTAAATTCAGGTGGGATATTTTCGAGGTCATATTTTTGGCACTTGAGGATTTGTTTTCATTTACTTCAACTTCAGTTTAATTTGCATATGAGTAATTGATGATCTATTCCTCAGTATGGCCCTGGCCTTGTTTTCACTGATGATATGGAGCTTTTGCATCCTCTTTTTCCTCAGATGTAGTCAGTTTGATTTCTGTGTATTCCATCTGGCGAGGTCCATGTGTCTGTTATGCTGTCTAAAGATGGTATTTGAAATGAACAAATCATTGATTTTGCAGAATTCTATCATGCGTTCTCCAGCATCATTTCTATCACCAAGGCTATATTTTCCAACTACTGATCCTTCCTCTTTGCTCCCAACCTTTGCATTCCAATCACCAGTAATGATCAATACATCTTGATTGCATGTTTGATCAATTTCCCAATGAAGAATTTGGTAGAATTCTTCTGTTTCATCTCACTGGCTTTAGTGGTTGGTGCGTAAATTTGAATAATAGTGTTATTAACTGTGCTTCCCTTTAGGCGCATGGATATTATCCTATCCCAGACAGCGTTGTACCTCATGACTGATTTGGATATGTTCTTTTTGACGATGAATGCAACACTATTCCTCTTCAATTTGTCATTTCCAGCATAGTAAACCATGTGGTTATCAGATTCAAAATGGCCAATACCAGTCCATTTCAGCTCACTAATACCTAAGATATCGATGTTTATGTGGTCCATTTAATTTTTGACAACTTCCAATTTTCCCAGATTCATGCTTCATACATTTCATGTTCCGATTTTCAGTGGATGTTTACAGCTGTTTCTCTTTATTTTGAGTTGTGTCCCATCAGCAAATTAAGGTCCTGTGTGCTTTTCTCCCAAGGGTTTTACTTCATTTGCATCATCATGGTCAACTCTACTTTGAGCAGGCAGCTCTCCCCCAGTCACATTTTGAGTGTCTTCCAACTTGAGGGGTTAATTTTCCGGTACTATATCTTACAGTGTTTCTCTTCTGTTCGTAAGGTTTTCATTCAGTGACTTAATATTGGGAAGTAGTTCGTCTCTCCTCTTTCCTAGTCTGTCTTTGTCTAGCAACTCATCTGAAACCTGTCCACCATGGGTGACCCTGGTGGTATTCAAAATACTGGTGACATAGCTTTCAGAATCACAGCACACAAGCCACCACAGTACGACAAACTGAAAGATGGAGTGGTGGATATTGCTCATAGAATCCTTCAATATTTTTAGTTGAAGTTTGTGCTTTTTCTTCAGTTCTTTCAGCTTAAGATAATGCTGAATGTGTCCTTCCCTTTTGGCTTTCAAAACTCTAGGTCTTTGCACATTTCATTATGATACTTTGTCATTTTGAGCTGTACTTTGGAAATTTCTATTCAACGCTTTTCTTCCATATTTCTTCCATTCATTGTAGAATTTTTATACTGCAAAACAAGTTTCACAGTCGTTTTTTACTTCCATTTTAGTCTGTTCCATCTTTCTTGTCTCCATAGTGACCTTTTGCTTTCTTTGTGTATGATGTTCTTGATGTCTTCCCACAACTCTTCTGGTTTCAGCCACTATCCATCTGGTCATTAGTGTATAATCAAATCTTTTTTTGAGGTGGTCTCTAAATTCAGGTTGGATATGTGCAAGGTTATATTTTGGGTCTTGTGGACTTGTTTTCATTTTTTTCAGCTTCAGCCCGAACTTGTGTATGCATAGTTGATGGTCTGTTCGACAGTCTGCCCTTGCCCATGTTTTGGCTTGTGATATTGAGCTTTTCCACTCTTTATTTCCATATATGTAGTCACTTTGATTCCTGTGTATTCCGTCTGGTGATGTCCATGTGTATAATTGCCTTGTATGTTATTTTAAAAAGATGTTTGCAATGAATAAATCGCTGGTCTTGCAACATTCGGTCATATAATGTGCACAATCATTTTTATGATACTTACTTTCCAACTCCTGGTGTGGTGCTGCCAGTTAATGCAGTAAACTGCAAAGTCAGTTTGGGTCATTAAGGCTGGAAGTTCCAACTCACCAGCTGATCCTTGGAAACTCTGTGAAGGGACTGTCGATACAGGGTCGCTATGAGTCGGATCCTGACTCGCTTTGCAACGAGAACATTTTCCAACTATTGACCCTTCTTCTTTGTTTCTACCCTTCACATTCCAATCACCAGTAATTATCGTTACAAGTTGATTGCATGTTTGAGCCATTTCAGGCCAGAGAAGTTGGTACAGTTCTTAGTTTCATCATCACTGGCTTTAGTGGTTGGTGGTTAAATTTAAGTAATAATGGTATTAAGTAGTCTTTCTTGTAGGCATATAGACATTATTACAGTAGCATTGTATTTGAAGATCTTGAAATGTTTTTTTGGGGATGAATGCTTCACCATTTTCTTCACTCTGTCATTCCTTGCATAGTAAACCTTAGGATTGTCAGATTCAAAATGGTTAATACCAGTCCATTTCAGCTCATTTAGTGCCTAGGATATTGATCTTTATGTATTTCATTTCATTTTGAAAGCGTCTAATTTTCCTATATTCATACTTCATAGATTCCGTGTTTCCATTATCAGTAGATGTTTATAGCTGTTTCTTTTCCTTTTGAGTTGTGCTCTGTCAGCAAATGAAGGTACCAAAAGCTTCACTCCATTTGTATCATCCCAGTTAACTACTTTGAGAGGCAGCTCTTCCCCAGTCATATTTTAAGTGCCTTCCAACCTAAGGGGCTCATCTTCTGGCACTGTATCTGACATTTTTTGGTGGTACTCATAAGTTTTAGTGGTTAAACATTTAAAAGTAGTATGGCTCTGCTGAAACTTGCCCATAGTGGGTGAGCCTGCTGGTATTTAAAATACCGATGGCCTAGCTTTCAGTATCACAGCAACTTGAAGACACCCACTGTACGACAAGTTGTCGATAAGTGATGGAAGGCCATGACTAGAAGAGCCATATTAAGTAATTCTTTCACCACAACAGACTATCAGCATTTGTGACAGATTTTTTTTTTTTTTT